>NC_137802.1:57130834-57215834 GCF_963383645.1 Muscardinus avellanarius | reverse complement strand
TTAAAGAAAGAGATGATTACAATAACAGACCTTTCAACTTTGCTCTAGTACCTAGCATAGACTATACAGGTCCACCTTACTCTTCCCTGTATGAAGCATCCCAACATCCCAACCATCTCTAGAAAAATCTTCTTTCAAAATAATAAAATAGCTGGGCATGGTGGTGCATGCCTATAATCCCCAGTACTTGGAAAGCTGAGACAGGAGGATTGCAGGTTCAAAGACAGCCTCAGCAAGTAGTGTGACTCTCATCAACGTAGTGACACTCTGAATCCAAATAAGAAATGAAATTGGGCTAGTGGTGTAGCTCAAAGATAGAATGCCTCTGGATTCAATCCCCAGTACCACACACACAAAAAGTAATAATAATAATTTAATAGTTGTGTGTGTGTGTGTGTGTGTGTGTGTGTGTGTGTGTGTGTTACTGGGGATTGAACTCAGGGGCATTGCACCTCTGAGATACACTCCAGTCCAGTTTTTTGTTTGTTTGTTTTTTGCGGGTCTGCGGATTTGACCTCTGAGCTACACCCCCTGCCCTATTTTTTTATTCTTTATTTTGAAACAGGGTCTCACTGAGTTGCAGAGGGCCTCATTAAGTAGCTGAGGCTGTCCGCGAACCGCGATCCTCAGGTCTCAGCCTTCTGAATGCTGGGATTACAAGCATGCGCCACCACGCCCGGCTACAGCCCAGTTTTTTGTTATTTTGAAACAGGGTCTCAGTGAGTTGCAAAGGGCCTCACTAAGTAGCGGAGACTGGTTGTGAACCTGCGATCCTCCTGTCTCAGCCTCCCAAGTGCTGGGATTACAAGCGTGCGCCTCCATGCCCAACGTCACTCCCTTCTGTGGACCCACGGAGCATGCCTCAGTACCTCCAACTACCCAGCAGGCTGAAGCAGGAGGATCATTGAGCCCAGAAGTTTCAAAGCCAGCATGGGTACCACAGCGAGGCCCCATCTCAAAATAAATAGATTTGTAAATAAAATAAAACTTGGGAAACGAAGTATTGCCTAATAAATTGAGTAGAATGGGAAAGAAGGGTCTTTTAAAATAAGAACTCCCAAGGAGAAAGGAATAATGAAACATAAGATTCACTTCAGTCTCCTACACAAGGACTCTGCAAAGGTCTCTAATTACCTCCACACCTTGAGCTCAAATACTCATGTGAAAGAGAAATGCTGGCCAGGCAAGGTGACACGTTTACAATCCTAGTACTTGAGAGGCTGAGCCAGGAGGATGGCAGGTTAGAGGACCTCAGCTACTTGGCCAGGCCCCTGCAACCTAAAGAGACCTTGTTTCAAAATAGTATTTTTTCCTCCCTGCCTTTGTGAGGTTCTGCCACCATCATGAATGAGACAGTAACAATCCAGACCAGGATATTTAAGAGCAACCGGGTATTTCAGAGGTAATAAATGGTCACTGATGTCCTTCACCCTGGGAAGGCAACAGTACTTGAGACAAAAATTTGGGGAAAATTAGCCAAAATTTACAAGACAACACCATATGTCAACTTGGCATTTGGAGTGAGGATCAATTTATGTGGTGACAAGACAACTAGCTTTGGCTTAATTTATGATTCCTTGGATTATACAAAGAAAAATGAACCCAAACACAGACTGGCAAGACATGGCCTGTATGAGAAGACCTCAAGACAACAGCAAAAGGAACACAAGAACAGAATGAAGAAAGTCAGGGGCCTGCAAAGGCCAGTGCTGGTGCTGCCAAAAAACCGAAGGAGTAAAGATCTGGAAATGACTTTATCTGCCATGACTATGAGAATTTTTCACAAGAATTAATAACCTGTAAAAACTTGAAAAAAATAAAGAATAAAAAACAGGGCTGGGGATGTAGCTCAGAAGTAGAATGCCCCTGGGTTCAATCCCCTGTACTACAGAAAGAGAGAGGGGATAGAGAAGACACACACACACACACACTGTAAAAGCAATGTATTCTGCCAGGTGTGGTGGCACACGCTTGTAATCCCCACGCTTGGGAGGTTGAGACAGGAGGATCACACAGGTTCGAAGCCAGCTACTGAGTGAGGTTCTCAGCAACTTAGTGAGACCCTGTTTCCAAATAAAGTATAAAATGGTCTGGGAGTATAGCCCGGAGGTAGAAAGCCCCTGGGTTCAACCCTGAGTACCACCAAAAAAAAAAAGCAATGTATTCTAATTCAAGGTAAATACCATCAAACCTATTTTAATTCAGAGAACTTTTAAAGAATATAATGAAAACTGTAGACTCCACAGAGAAATATACATCCATACAAATATACAAATTTTCAAAAACTGATGTCTGTCTATAGACTCCACTGCCATCGTTACTATGGGAAAACAAAAGTTCTCACTCAAGGAAGAATATATTGTTCTATCTATGTAAAAGAATATGGGTATATCAAGTAAATTACAAATGCTCACACCCTTCGACTACTTTGAGGGATTTATCTTTTAAAAATAGTTGAGCCAGGCGTGGTGGCGCACGCTTGTGATCCCAGCATTCGGGAGGCTGAGACCGGAGGATCGCGGTTCGTGGACAGCCTCAGCTACTTAGTGAGGCCCTCTGCAACTCAGTGAGACCCGGTTTCAAAATAAAGAATAAAAAATAGGGCAGGGGGTATAGCTCGGAGGTCTAATGCCCCTGGGTTCCATCTTCAGACCCGCAAAAAAA
This sequence comes from Muscardinus avellanarius, assembly GCF_963383645.1. NCBI lineage: Eukaryota > Metazoa > Chordata > Mammalia > Rodentia > Gliridae > Muscardinus > Muscardinus avellanarius. The sequence goes on along the minus strand of NC_137802.1, from coordinate 57,213,170 downwards.
AAAAAAAAAAAAAAAGTTGAATGTGTGTGAAATGACACTAATTCACTAATGTGACTTTTTTTTTTTTGGCGGTACTGGGGATGAAACCCAGGAGCATTCTATCTTCAAACAACACCTCTAGCCCTATTTTTTATTCTTTATTTTGAAACAGGGTCTCAAAAAAAAAAAAAAAAAAAAAAAAAAGCCGGGCATGGTGGCGCAGGCTTGTAATCCCAGCATTCAGGAGGCTGAAACCAGAGGATCACGGTCCGTGGACAGCCTCAGCTACTTAGTGAGGCCATCTGCAACTGAGTGAGATAAAGAATAAAAAATAGGGCAGGGGGTATAGCTTGGAGGTGGAATGTCCCTGGGTTCCATCCCCAGGCCCGCGCAAAAAAAAAAAAAAAAAAAAAAAGCAAAAAACATGGTCTAAGTTGCAGAGGGCCTCACTAAGTAGCTGAGGATGTCTACAAACTGGAATCCTCCTGTCTCAGCCTCCCAAATACTGGGATTACAAGCGTGCGCCACCACGCCTGGCAGATCTAGTATATATTTAAATAAGGTCCCAAAGAAAAAGTCAGAGAATAAAACAGAAAAAATATATAAAAGCCAGGTATGGTAGCGCACACTTGTAATCCCAGTATTTGGGAGGCTGAGACAGAAGGATGGCGGTTGGAGGACAGCCTTAGCTACTTAGTGAGGCCCTTTGCAGCTCAGGGAGACCCTGTTTCAAAATAAAAAATAGGGCTGAGAGCGTAGCTCAGAGGTAGCATGCCCCTGGGTTCAATCTCCAGTACTGCAAAAAAAAAAAAAAAAAAAAAACAACTTTTTTTTAAAGATTAAACCAAAATATACATACTGAAACAGATACATTGGGGAGCTTATCACTAGCAGACACACACTAGAGAATTAAAAGAATATTTTCCAGCAAAAGAAAAAGTATTCTAGGTAAGTCAGAGACATAAAAAAGAATAAAGAACAAGATAGTAAGCATATAGGTCAATTTAAATGAATATTAACTATATAAAATGAATTAAACCTGTGGACTTTTAAGAGTGTGTGTGTGTGTGTGTGTGTGTGTGTGTGTGTGTGTGTGTAGACAAAATGGTGGAAAGCCAGGCGTGGTGGCGCACGCTTGTAATCCCAGAATTCGGGAGGCTGAGACAGGAGGATCAGGGTTCACAGCCAGCCTCAGGTACTTAGTGAGGCCCTTCTTAACTCAGTTAAGACCCTGTTTCAAAATAAAGAATACAAAATAGAGCAGGGGGTGTAACTCAGAGGTCAAATGCCTCTGGGTTCCATCCCCAGACTGGCAAAATAATAAAATTAAAAATTTAAAAAAGTAGATATACCAGATTTTTTTTTTTTTTGCATTTTCAAAACCAGTCAAAATATACAACATAAAGAGTAATCCTAGTTGGGGATGGTGGCGCCCATAATCTCTATACTTGGGAAGCTGAAATAGGAGGATTGCAGGTTTGAGGACAGCTTCAGCAACTTAATGAAAACCTGTTTCAAAATAAAAATGAGAGCTGGGCGTGGTGGTGCACTTATAATCCGTGTACTTGGGAGACTGAGACAAGAGGATCACGCAGGTTTGAAGCCAGCCTCAGCTGATTTAAGAGAAACTGTTTCCAAATAAAATATTAAAATAGGTCTGGGAGTGTAGCCCTTTAGAAGGCCCCTAGGTTCCATTCCCAGTACCACCAAAATATAAATAAAAAAAAATAAAAAATAAAAAAATAAAAAAATGAAGCTGGTCAGCTGGAAGTTATGGTGCATGCTTGTAATCTCAGTATTAGGGAAGCTGAGACAGGAAAATTGCTGGTTTGCAGACAGCCTCTGCTACTTTGTGAGGCCCTCTGAACTTAGTGAAACCTTGTTTCAAAATAAAGAATAAAAAAAAAAAAGTAGGGCTGGGGGTGTAGCTCAGAGGTAGAATGCCCCTGGGTTCCATCCCCAAAATAAATAAAGATGGCCTTGTGACACATGCCTGTAACTCTAGTAATTGGAAGGCTGAGACAGGAAGATCACAGGTTCTAAGTCAGCCATAGTAATTTTGGTGAAACCCTATTTCAAAATAAAAAGGGCTGTGAGTGTAGCTCAGAGGCAGAATGCCACCGGGTTCAATCCCCAGTACCAAATAAAAACATGCACACAAAAACAGAAAGAAAGAAAGAAAGAAAGAAAGAAAGAAAGAAAGAAAGAAAGAAAGAAAGAGAAAGAAAGAAAGAGGAAGGAGAGGGCAAGGCAAGGCGGGAGTCTAGCTCAGTAGGTAGAACATTCCCAAAGTGAATCCTAATGTAAACTACAGATTGTAGTTAATAATAATGTATCCATGTTGGCCTATCAATGTTAATTAATATACCACACTAATAATGCAAGTTGTTAAAAAAGGGGGAGGGGGAATTAGGGAAGGGAATATACAGGAACTCTGTACTATCTCAATTTTCTATAAATGGAAAACTGCTCTAAAAAATAAAAGTCTACTGCGGGGCATGGTGGCACACGCTTGTAATCCCAGCATTCGGGAGGCTGAGACCTGAGGATCAGCTATTTAGTGAGGCCCTCTGCAACTCAGTGAGACCCTGTTTCAAAATAAAGAATAAAAAATTGGGCAGGGGGTGTAGCTCAGGTCAAATGCCTCTGGGTTCAATCCCCAGACCCCCCCCAATAAATAAATAAATAATAAAAAGTCTACTAAAAACACACCGACATACAATTAAGTATGAAACATCAATAGGAGCCACACATGGTGATGCACGCTCCTAATTCCAGTACTTGAGAGGCTGAAACAGGAAGATATCAGGTTCACAACCAGCCTCAGCAACTTAGTGAGACCCTATTTCAAAATAAATAAAATAGAGCTGGGAGTGTAGCTCAGAGGTAGAACACCCATGGCTTCTATCCCAAGTATCACAAAAACAAACAAACAAAAAACCACCATCAATACCATGTGAGTTGGGAGAAAAATAAATGGATTTAAATCTATGTGGCTGTGACTAACCAGGAAAGCAAAGATATTGATTAACATCTACCTTTGATAAGAACACATGCTGTCATTTCTGTAGTAATCAATAATAGAGTAGAAAGGATACAAGACTCTGAAACCAGAAAAGGCAGTGGGGAGTCTTTAAAGCAAGGGAGTAACATAATATTGGGGTTTTATTTTGTTTTGTTTTTTGTTATTTTGTGTGTGTGTGTGGGTCTGGGGATGGAACCCAGGGACATTCAACTTCTGAGCTACACTCCCTGCCCTATTTTTTATTCTTTATTTTGAAACCGGGTCTCACTGAGTTGCAGAGGGCCTCACTAAGTAGCTGAGGCTGGCCAAGAACCTCGATCCTCTGGTCTCAGCCTCCCGAATGCTGGGATTACAAGCGTGCGCCACCACGCCTGGCTAATATTGGTATTTTAGAAACACAACTGGTAGCAGTTTAGAGAACGATGAATGGGGTTGAAAAAAAAATTTACATTATGAATAAGGAAGGTCTGGATTAAAGCAATAGCAATGGAGTCAGACAGGAGGATCACAAGTTCAAAGCCAGCCTCCCTGGTTTAAGAGACCCTGTTCCCAAATAAAAATATAAAAAAATAGGTCTGGAAGCCAGGCGTGGTGGCGCACGCTTGTAATCCCAGCATTTGGGAGGCTAAGATTGGAGGTTCGCGGACAGCCTCAGCTACTACTTAGTGAGGCTCTCAGCAACTTAGTAAGACCCTGTTTCAAAATAAAGAATAAAAAATAGGGAAGGGGGTGTAGCTCGGAGGTCGAATGCCACTGGGTTCCATTCCCAGACCCGCAAAAAAAAAAAAAAAAAAGGTCTGGGAGTGTAGCCCAGAGGTAGAAGGGTTTCCAGAAACCCCAGTACCACCAAAAAGAAAAAAAAAAAGAATCACAGAGACTACATATACTTTTTTATGTGTGTACTTGGGAGGCTGAGACAGGAGGATTGAAGGTCTGCAGCCAGCCACGACAACATAGCAAGACCTGGTTTCCAAATAAAAGAATTAAATAGGGTGAGGGTTGGGTTGCCTAGAAGTAGAATGCCCCTGTGTTCAATCCCCAGTAGCACCAAAAAAAAAAAAAAAAAAAAAAAAAAAATCCAGTCAATAAGAAATATAAATTCAAGCTGGGCATGATGGCACATGCTTGTAATCCCAGTACTTGAGAGACCAAGACAGGAGGATGGCAGTTCAAGGACAGCCTTAGCTACTTAGTGAGGCCTTCTGCAACTTAGTGAGACACTGCTTCAAAATAAAGAATAAAATATAGGGTTGGTAGTATAGTTTGGAGGTAGAATGGCCCTGGGTTCCATCCCCAATGCCACAAAAAATAAAGTTCACAACCCAATTTAACCTAATCATCTCAAGGCTCCTAAAATTTGACAGCTACATTAGGAAGAGAACCTAGTATAGGTTTCTCAGGGCACATCAGGCTTCTTTCCCCATCCTCAACCACAAATGACAAAAAACATCAATTTTTTTAAACATCGTTTCAACAAAACCACATAGTGCATTCTTAAGCCCCAAATAAATGACTTTTGGTTTACCGATTATTATGAAATAAATAGGCTAATGTAAAAAGGAACTCAATGCATATAAAATGGACTATGAAAAATGTAAAACTTGCAAATAAAAACTGAAATTTAACCTGGGTGTGGTGCTGCACAATTGTAATCCCAGCATTTGGGAGGCTGAGACGGGAGGATCGCAGTTGGAGGACAACCTCAGCTACTTAGTGAGGCCCTTTACAACTAACTCAGTGAGACCCTGTTTCAAAATAAAGAATAAAAAATAAGGCTGGGGGTGTAGCTCGGAGGTAGAATGCCCCTGGGTTCCATCCCCAGACCCGCAAAAAAATAAAAAACTAAAAATAAGCATTAAGCAACTTAAATACAAATAGTAAGTTTGGCCGTTTTGTTTTGGTACAAATTTTATAAAGTATATCTAATTTGTAAGTGTAAAAAACTTGAAGCTCAAATATGACAGAATAGCTACAATAACCAGGAAGTTCAAAGACCGCAGCTCCTTACAACACTTGTCCACTAGGAAAGAATCCACAGTGGCACTGACTTTCTTCCTTCTATGGACATCAAAATGTATTGAAAATGTTGGAAGTTAGGAGAAACTCAGGAGACGTCCAGAGCCTACACCAGTCCCACTAGATGGCACCATCACAGGCAAAGCCCTTGGCTCTCCCAGGTGGAGCAGCAAGGGCTGAAACCTCTCTAGATCTTAGCAAAACTGAAAGCTCCCCAGTACCTCGAAAACAGCAAACCGGAAGCTTTCATCAACACTGACATCCTCTCTGGGAAATTATGAGCCATAACCAAGGATTCAAAGCCAAGGAAAGGAGTGTCTCCCACACCACCCTGTGCCCAGCACCATCGCCCTTCGCACTCGTATGTCACATCCACAGCCTAAGATGTACATGCCTCATAGAAAAAGTGCACAAATGGACATTTCCTTTCCCTAGCTCCGCAAACTACTACAGAATCAATTTTTTTCAAGTTTCTGTGCTATGAAAAACACTCTCATGCTAATCTTTTAATAATATTTAGTAAATATACTTACCATGACAGAAATGTCTAAATAATATATAACTAATGGCATAAAAACAAGTAGATACAGATGAACTCCTTCCTCACTACAGAGAACTTTTTATGTTAAGGACAGAAAGCATCTCCTATTAAATAGTTTACTGCAGTAAAGATTTCTAGCACCATAGTTACATGCTTTAAATTTGGATCTAGGCAGAAAAATTCAAAATATCAGACCTCCCCATAACTTACGCCCTACTCCACCAAAGTACTTGGATATAGCCATCAGGAACCTAAAACCTGAAAATAACCTAACAAAAACTAAGAAGTTTAAACCATACACAGTTTGAATACAAACAGCTTACTAACTTAATGTAGAAAACCATTTGGACAGATTTGGATATGAGCTTTATTGCTGAATTACCAAGTTAAAAGGACACATCAAAGGTCATGAATAAGAAATCAACCGAACTGGGGACCAATCAAATACTCAAATATGCTGTTCACTTCTATCTGAAGCTACTCACATACATAAGAAAATGTATGTCTGTACGCATAACTTCAATATATTACACTCAAGAGTATAACCACTCCAAAATGCCACAAGAGTCAGTTATTTAATTAAAATGGCCAAAGAAACCAAGAACGACCAGGTATTGTGTGCGCTCCTGTAATCCCAGTACTTGGAAAGCTGAGACAAAAGGATCACAGGTTCAAGGCCAGCCTCAGCAACTTAGCAAGGCACTCAGCAACTTAGTGAGGCCCTGTTTCAAAGCAAAAACTAAAACAGGACTGGAGGTATAGCTCAGAGGTACAAAGCCTCTGAGTTCAATCCCTAGTACTGCACACACTAAAAGAAAGAAACCAAGAATTAATATGTAACAAATCATGTGCTCCCACAGCACCTAGTCTCAGTCTCTCACACTGCAGGGTTGAGTACACTATGCTGAGGTCTCATCCTTAACACCTTGTACAATGCCTAGCATACTGCAGGCACTCAATATTTGCTAAATTAAAAGAAAAGTACCCCAACTCACCAAAATTGTGTGACCCATCAAAGAAACCAGGTTTTGCAACTGTAAACCTTACCACACCTTTTCTTTGAAGAAGCAACTAACCAAAGCATGAGATTAACACCTAGGTTAGTGTATGAGATTAACACCTAGGTTAGTGTATGACATAGAATTTCTTGAAAAACACAGAACGTATCACATTAAAGATCAAAGATTCACACATTTAGGTTCATATGTCTGAAGTCCAAATATGTGACAATCTTGTGTTGGTAAGATTTTTTAAATAATACATCATAAGTATACATTATAAGTCAGGCGTGGTGGCGCACAATTGTAATCTCAGTACTAGGGAGGCTGAGACAGAAAGATCACAGATTCAAGATCAGCCTTAGCTACTTCATGAGGCCCTCAGCAACTTAGTGAGACTCTGTTTCAAAATCAATTATAAAAAGCCTGTGTGGTGACTGACGTTTAAAATCCTAGCGCTTGGGAGGCTGTGACAGGAGGATCACACAGGTTGGAAGCCAGCCTCAGATACTTAGTGAGGTTCTCAGCAACTTAGTGACACCCTGTTTCCAAATAAAGTATAAAGCCAGGAGTGGTGGCACATGCTTGTAATACCAGCCTTCTGGAGGCTGAGACAGGAGGATCGTGGTTTGCGGACAGCCTCAGCTATTTAGGGAGGCCATCCGTAACTTAGTGAGACTCTATTTCAAAATAAAGAATAAAAAATAGGGCAGGGGGTGTAGCTCAGAGGTTAAATGCCCCTAGGTTTCATACCCAGACCCGCAAAAAATAAAAAATAAAAATAAAGTATAAAATAGGTCTGGGAGCCAGGCGTAGTGGCGCATGCTTGTAATCCCCGCGTTTGGGAGGCAGAGACAGGAGGATCGCGCAGGTTCAAAGCCAGCCCCGCTGGCTTCAGAGACCCTGTTTCCAAATAAAATATAAAATAGGTCTGGGAGTGTAGCCCAGAGGCAGAAGGGTTCCCATCCTCAGTACCACCAAAAAAAAAAAAAAAGAAAGAAAGAAAAATAGGTCTGGGAGTATAGCCTAGAGGTAGAAAAACCCCTGGGTTTCATCCTCAGCACCACAAAAATAGAAGAAGGAAGGAAGGAAGGAAGGAAGGAAGGAAGGAAGGAAGGAAGGAAGGAAGGGGGCGGGCGGGCTGGGGGGATAGCTCAAAGGTAGAACACCCCTGGGTTCCATCCCCAGTACGGCAAAAAATAATAAATAAATACATAAATAATAGGGCTGGGGGTGGAGCGCAGTTGTAGAATGCCCCTGATTCAATTCAATTCCCAATAATGCATAAAATAAATAAATAAAAATAGAGCTAGGTATGGTGGTACATGCTTATAATCCCAGCATTTGGAAGGCTGAGGCAGGAGGACTGAGGTTCCCGGATAGCCTCAGCTACTTAGTGAGGCCTTCTGCAACTCAGTGAGACCCTGTTTCAAAATAAAGAATAAAATATAGGGCTGGGGGTGTAGCTCAGAGGTAGAATGCCCCTGGGTTCCACCTCCCAGTACCACACAAACACACACACACACAAATAATAATAATAATAATAATAATAATAATAATAATAATAATAACAACAACAACAACAACAACAATAAAAGCCAGTACACACTTGTAATCCCAGTACTTAGTAGGCTGAGACAGGAGGATAGCAGGATTATGGCCAGCCTCATCTACTTAGTGAGGACCTCCTCAATTTAGTGAGACCTTGTTTCAAAATAACTAAAAAAAAAAAAGTTAGGGTGCCCTTGGGTTCAATCCCCAATACTGCCAAAAAAAAAAAAAAAAAAAGGACAGGTGTAGTGGCCTACACCTGTAATCCTAGTACTTGGGAGACTGAGACAGGAGAATCTCAAATTCACAGCCAGCCTCAGCAACTTAGCAAGGCACTCTGCAATGTTTCAAAACAGATAGGTTGCTGCATAAAAATAAAATAGGAAAACTGGGCGTGGTGACACATGCTTGTAATCCCAGTACTTGAGAGGCTGAGACAGGAGGATCCAGGTTCAAGGCCAGCCTCAACTACTTAATGAGCCAGACTCAGCTACTTAGTGAAGCCTTCCAACTCAATGAGTCCCAATTTCAAAATTAAGAATAAAAAACAAGACTAGGGTTATAGCTCGAAGGTACAATGCCCCAGAGTTCAATCCCTAGCACCACAAAAGAAAGAGGGAAAAAAAAAGAAAGAAAGAACACTAAAATAAAATAGGGCTGGGGACTATAGCTCAGAGACAGAATGTTCCTAGGCACCCAAGATTGATCAATTTTGATCTCCAGTACCACACACACAAAGAAAAAGGGCCAGAAGTATAGTTCAGAGGTAGAATGCCCCTGGGTTCAATCCCCAGTATCCCAATAAAATAAAACAAAATAAGATCAACATATGGGTGGATGAGCAGATACATAAGTATACACAGGAAGATGTAACATTGCTTCACCTCTCACCTGCCCCTTTAAGGGGCTTGATCTTATTTTATGCTCCCACAACAAAAATAAAAACAGTGAACCGGAAGGATACAGAGGAGTGAGAAGACAGCCTGGGGTGCAATCAGGAGGAATCTGCTGAACTGCAGATTTGGAGAACTGACAGACTTCAAAGAGGCAGATTCTTCAACATTCTACCATAGAACTGATATATCCAGTGCGAGGAAGCTATGCAATGCTTTGTAATTTCAGAGTGACTGAAAAGTTTTAACAAAATATAGCAAAGAATCTATCTATTAGTATCCCTGCAACAAGCCTCTTGAGAAATGTGTCCTACGTTAGAAGGTGAGAAAAAGCATACAGAATGCCTGCAGATACACTACCAGAAAGATGGGTGGGATTTAAAGTTCACTGGAAGCCGGGCATGGTGGTGCAGCACACCTATAATCTCAGAAGTGGGGAGGCTGAGATAGGAGGAGCCCAGGATTTTGGCCAGCCTCAGCAATTTAATGAGGCCCTCTGCAACTTAGTGAGACCCAGTTTAAAAATAATAGGGCTAGGGGTGTAGCTCAGAGCTCCTGGGTTCAATCCCCAACACCACAAAAATAAAGTTCATTAGAGAGCTAGACACAGTAGTGCTCATCTACTGGGAGGCTGAGACAGGAGGATTGCAGGTTCAACATCAACATCAAAAACTAATAAGACCCTTAGCAACTTAGCAAGACCCTGTTTCAAAATTAAAAAAAGGCTGGGGGTATAGGATGGAGGTAGAATGCCACAGAGTTCAACCTCAGTACCAAAAATAAATAAGCAAAAGTTCATTAGAACCATGAGCCAAATCAGCTACCCTGAAATCTCTCAGAAGGCTGAACCCAATTTGTTCTTACTCATTTTCAAATGTGTTTACACTACAACTGGTGTCATTTATCATCATTTTACTCACCTTACTAACACCGACTCCAGTAAATCTGGCCTCCAATAATTCCTGCCGTCGTGGGTCCAGGCTATGCAATTCTTCCATCATTTCTACTGAAATAGGAAAGCAAGCTGTGAAGCCATGAAAATTAAAATACAAGGAGCCAATTTTACTTATAACAAAACTCAGGGTTTTGTTTATTTTTTATTTTTTATTTTTTTTGCGGTACTGGGGATGGAACTCAGGGGCATTCTACCTCCGAGCTACACCCCCAGTCCTATTTTTTTAGTCTTTATTTTGAAACAGGGTATATCACTGGGTTGCAAAGGGCCTAAGTAGCTGAGGCTGGCTGAGAACCATGATCCTCCTGTCTCAGCCTCCAGAATGCTGGAATTACAAGCCTGTGCCACCATACCCAGCTAACTCACAGTAATTATTTACGAATATATAGAAAGGCAAACTTCAAGGAAATTTATAAGTGGTAAACTATAATGCCCTACATCAAATAGTTATGTTAGCAATCGTTTTTAAAGTTATACAGCAGCTCAAAAAATCCTCTTCTGTGAGGGCCACTATTACATGGGTGAGTTTCTAAAAAGAAAACTACCGGTCTTTGAATATAGCTAAGTACTTTCAACCATTTCTTTCCCAAACACTCCAGGAACTAGTTCTTAAACTAGAAATATGAATCACTGATAATTTCGAAAAAATATAGCATGAATCAGAAGCTACAAATAACTTGAAATAACACTATTATGGAGCTCCCTTTTCTGAAGAGCTCACAGTAGCTCAGGAAAAGAGGAATTACTTAATTTTAAATTTACTAAAGAACCCATGGTAAAACCATCAACTTCCATTCATTCAAGAAGTTAATATAGCTCCATAACAATCGTTTACAAAATCTTTTTCTGGCCACTCCCTGGAGCGGTAGGTTTCTCTCCACTCTGGACATCTGCTTTCAGCACTCCTTCCAAGCAGGGAGGGGCAGAAGGACACCATTTTTAAACTCTCTCCCTGACCAATTAATGCACAGGCTACTCTGAGCAACGATCTCCATCCTGTGCAAGAGATCAACTCTTGCAGGCTCCACTGAAAACCACTCTTCAATATGAGGTGGGGAAGGAGCATCCTTCATTACGTGGAACATACTATTAAGTAGTTATTGCACTGATTGGCGTGGTTTTATAGTTCACTGAAAACATGAAACGAACATTTTCTCTTCTGCAACCTAACAACTCCACGATTGCCAGTAACAACAACCCTTACAGGTCTTCCAGTTTCGTTTCCCTTCCTGGATTGGGAGCCTGGGGCAAAAGGGAATGAAAGGGTGACAAATTAAAGTTTCACCCACTCAGATGAGGGCAGGTTAGGGAAAGATTTAGGAAATTCTGAGAAGGGTAGAAAGACATCTTTAAAAAGAGAAAAGACAAGGGAGGACAGAAAGAGGGTGGGCTGCGAGTGAGTTTCCCTAAGTGGGTGGGTGGCCTTCCCCGCGCCCGGCCCGGCCCGGCCCTCCTCGGGTCGGAATGGCAGAGGTTTCCGTCTCTCCCCAACCCCAAGGTCTTCGGCAACATTTCTCAAACCTCCATCCCCAGGCCTGGCCCAGAAAATGACGCCCCAGCGGTTATTCCATTTAATGTCAACTCATGTTAGGGCAACAGCCGGCCCGCTCTCATTCCACCGGGCTCTGGCTGGGGTCCTCCGGCACCGGGGCCGGGCCCGCGCCCTCCCGGCTCCAAACTTTGCCCAACTCCGGGCCCACCTGTCACCGCCGGGAGCGCGGTCCGCGGCCGCCGGCCTCCAGCGCCCGGCGCCTCCCCGGCCGGCCGCCGCCGCTCCCAGGCCTGGGCCTGCCCGCCCGCGGCCCCTCGGCGCCCCGCGGCCCGGGAGCCGCCGCCCGCCGCCCGCCGCCGCTCCGCCGCCGGCCGGAGGGCCCGGGCCGCAGCCTCCTCGGCCCCGGCCCCGGGACGGTTGATGCCCGGCCGGCGCCCTCCCGCCCCGGGCGAGCCTCTCACCTGCCGCCGCCGCCGCCGCTGCGCGCTCCGCCGGGAGGGGCCCCGACCCGACCCCGCCGCGGGCCGCTCCGCTCTCCCCCTGGGCAGGCCCGGGGCGGAGCCGGGGCCTCTCCTGCGCGCCGCAACCCCCCGCCCGGGCAGCCGCCGCCGGCGCCGGGCTCCACGAGAGGGCGGGCGCGGGAGGGGGCCGCGGAGGCCGCAGATCCCCGGGCTCGCGTGCAGGGCCAGGCGCCGGACGCGGCCCGGCCCGGGCGGCCGCGGGGGGCGCGGAGCCGGCCTGTGGCGCCGGACAAAGGCCAAGGGAGGCGCGGGAGGCCCGGGCCGGGCCGGGCGGCGGGGGCCGGCGAGCGGGGCCGCTCGGGTGCGGCGCGAGGGCGGGGGTCGGAACCGCCGGTGCCCGGGACCCGCCTCCGGCCCCTTAATCCGGATCGGTTCGGTCCGGATTAGTAGTGATCGGTGTAAACACACTAGTGAAAGCGCGTGTTTCCTCGCGAGATTTGCACGGCTGGCGGCAGGGGGGTCCCGGGGAGGGAGGCGCGGCGTGGGGGAGGGGGTCCCCGCGGCCGGCGCGCCTCCTCCAATCAGCGGCGGCCTGGCGGGCAGGGGTTAAGCGGGGGACCCCGCGCGCGGAGGAGGCCGCGCGGGCCGGCGGCGGGCGGCGCCTCGGAGCGGCCGGGCGGCCCGCGGCGCGCCGGGCGGGGAGCCGAGCCCGCCGCCGCCGCCGCCGCCTTTGTGTCCGCGGCCGCGGCCGCCCTTCCCGGCGCGCCTCGCCGCCCGGCGCGCGCAAGTTTGGGAGAGAAGAGGCGCCGCCCGGCAGGCGGCGGACGAGGGAGCGCGCCGCCCGCACGTACCCGGCGGCCAGGCCGGCTCCGGGGACAAAAGGCGCCCCGGGACCGGAGCCGAGCCCCACCGGGGTGCTGCGCCCCGGCGGCGGGACACGGCCCCCGGGACTCTGCGCAGCACCCCGGGGGAGGATCCATTTCAACCTCTGATTAAAAACACGGCCCCGGGGTGCTCGCAGGGGGTCTGAGGGTAAGTGCTGAATGGAAAAACAGAAGGTCTCCCGAGGACCGGGGCCTGAGGACCGGCACGGCCGGCTCCCTGTCGGGGCCAGGGCGCCCGCTCTCCTCAGTACCAAGAAAAAGCACTTTCTTCGCCACTACCCGAGCCGGGGCGCTGACTTGAACGCAGCTAGCCCGCTTTCTGCTCCCCTCTGAGGCTTCCTTGACCAGATGCCCGCCGATGACTGAAGGAGGAAAATCCAGGCCTTGAACAACAGCCTTGAACTTTTCCGGGGTAGGCCTTTAAGTGGAGTGTCTGCGCATACTTCTTCCTTAATCCTAGGTTTTTCTGTATATTAACCGGACACAGACCTGCCCCGTGGGCAAATGACGGCAGTTTCCTTTTTGTAAATTCTCCAAACTTCCAAACTCTTGGGGCAAAAAAAAAAAAAAAAAAATGCAGACCATCTTCCAGACCACTTTGGGAAATCACACGCGGATTTCCAAAATAGCTTTCGAAAAACAGGAAATGCAAGTCAGCTTCAGAAGACAGGGGAAAAGAGAAGGTAGAGGACTGTCGACTTCCTGACAGCGCAGGAGAAGCCAGGAGGTAGTGTGCCGGGGCTGGCCTCCCACTCCAGCACAGAAGGCGGGCCAATGAGGCAAGTTCTTTCAGTATGGCCAGCGATCAAGAAAGCCCCAGCCGGGCGTGGTGGCACATGCTGGTAATCCCAGTACTTGAGAGGATAATCCCAGTACTTGGGACTCTGAGCCAGGAGGATGGTAGATTAAAGGACAGCCCCAAGAATTTAGCAAGACACTTTCAAAATAAAAAAAAAAAAAGAAAGCCAAGCATGGTGGTACAGCCCTGTAATCTTAGGACTTCGGAGACTGAGACTGAAGAATCACAAATTCAGGACCAGCCTCAGCAATTGATAAGATTCTCAGCAATCTATCAAGACCCTGCTTCAAAAAAAGGCTGGTAAAACACACTTAAGTTCAACCTCCAGTACCAAGAAAAAGTGGAGAGCCAGGTGTTGGTGGCGCAGGTTTATAATGCTAGCGCTTGGGAAGCTGAGACAGAGGGATCACACAGGTTGAAAGCCAGCCTCAGCTACTGAGTGAGGCTATCAGCAACTTAGTGAGACCCTGTTTCCAAACTCAGACTTACCACAAAGTATAAAATAGGTCTAGGAGTATATCCCAGAGGTAGAAAAAGCCCCTGGGTTCTACCCCCAGTACCACACACCCACAAAGAAAAAGTGGGGCTAGGGGTATAGCTCAGAGGTAAAATGCCCCTGGATTAAAAAAAAAAAAAGTAAGCTAAGTATGGTGGTGCACCCCTGTAATTCCAGTATTTGGGCAGCTGAGAAAGGATGACAGGTTGGAGGACAGCCTCAGCAATCTAGTGAGACTGTGTTTCAAAAGAAAAATATAAAAACATCTGGGGTAGCTAGGAATCCTGCGTGCTTGTTAACCCAGCATTTAGGAGGCTGAGACAGGAGGATTGTGGTTCGCAGCCAGCCTCAGCTACTTAGTAAGGCCTTTTGCAACTCAGTGAGACCCTTTTTCAAAATAAAGAATAAAAAAAAAAAAAATAGGGCAGGGGGTGTAGCTTGGAGGTAGAATGCCTCTGGGTTCCATCCCCAGTACCACAAAAATAAGATAAAGTGTGCTTGGTCACAGGACAACTTTCTGAGACCCCAGCCTGTCATGAAATGGCAAATGGTGGCTTGCTCCCTGCAATGGCCCAGTTCTTATCAGATGTGGCCAACTCAAACATGGATGGCTAGAAGATATTCATGTTGGTCATCTGCTCCTTCCTGCTTGTGGGAGACTGAAAAGTCGACCATTGCCGGGTGTGGTGGTGCACACTTGTAATCCCTGAGCTTGGGAGGTGGAGACAGGAGGATCACGCAGGTTTGAAGCCAGCCTTGCTGGCTTAAGAGACCCTGTTTCCAAATAAAAATATAAAATAGGTCTGGGAGTGTAGCCCGGAGGTAGAAGGGTTCCATCCCTAGGGCCACCAAAAAAAGTTCGCCTCAAACTCATTTTGTTGTTCTCCGATGTGAGCTCAGCAGATTTCAAGCAGTTGAGAATGCATCAAAGGAGCCGGGCATGGTGGCACGGGTCAGTAATCCTGGGAGACAGAGGCGAGGGACCGACTGCCTCAGCAATGTAGTGATTCTCTCAGCAACCCAGAGACCCTGTTTCTAAGACAAAAGATAAAAGGGCTGAGGTGTATCTTGGAGATAAATCTCCTAGATTGAATCTCTCTCGTACCACAAAAACAACCAAAAAAAGCATTAAAGGGTGCTGGAAGCCGGGCATAGTGATGCGTGTAATCCCATCATTTGGGAGGCTGAGACAGGAGGATCATGGTTCCTAAACAGCCTTAGCTACTCAGGCCCTTTGCAACTCAGTGAAACCTGTTTCAAAATAAGGAATAAAAAAATAGGGCAGGAGGTGTAGCACAGAGGTAGAATGCCCTTGAGTTCTATCCCCAGTACTGTGGGAAAAATAGGTTCTGGGTCTGGAGATGTAACTCAGTGACACAGCACTCTCCTAGCCCATGCAAGGCCCTGGGTTAGTTCTCTAGTATTGAAAAATTAAAGCATTAAAGAGTGGTACATGGCTGCCCATGCTAGTACTGAGAGGCTGAGGCAGGAGGATCATAGGCTCAAGGCCAGCCTCTGCAACTTAATGACTTAATGAGGCTATCAGCAACTTAGATCCTGTTTCAAAAAAAGAAAATAGCCGGGCGTGGTGGCGCACGCTTGTAATCCCCGCGCTTGGGAGGCAGAGACAGGAGGATCGCGCAGGTTTGAAGCCAGCCGCGCGCGCGCGCTGGCTTAGGAGACCCTGTTTCCAAATAGAAATGTAAAAATAGGTCTGGGAGTGTAGTCCGGAGATAGAAGGGCTTCCAGGAACCCCAGTACCACAAAAAAAAAAAAAAAAAAAAGAAAAGAAAATAGTTCTGGGGGGTGTATCTAAGAGACAGAATGCAAGCCAGCCGGATGGCGCATGCTTATAATCCCAGCATTTGGGAGGTTGAGACAGGAGGATCACAGTTTGTGGACAGCCTCATCTACTACTTAGAGAGGCTCTTTGCAATCCAGTGAGACCCTGTTTCGGGTTTTTTTTTTTTTTTTTGCGGGTCTGGGGATGGAACCCAGGGGCATTCGACCTCCGACCTACACCCCCTGCCCTATTTTGTATTCTTTATTTTGAAACCGGGTCTCACTGAGTTGCAAAGGGCCTCACTAAGTAGCTGAGGCTGTCCGCGAACCGTGATCCTCTGGTCTCAGCTTCCCAAATGCTGGGATTACAAGTGTGTGCCACCACGCCCGGCTCCCTGTTTCAAGATAAAGAAAAAATAGGGCTGGGGGTGTAGCTGGGAGGTAGAATGCCCTTTAGGTTCCTTCCCTACTACGGCAAAAAAAGAAAAAAAGCAGAATGCCTCTGGGCTCAATCCCCATCACCATGCACACACACACACACACACACACACACACACCCCACAAAATCAAAGGGAGTAAAAGTTACATAGAGAAACTTTCAGGGAACTCTGGGTTAAACTTAAACAGAATCCTTTATTAAACTACTTAGATCCCATGAAATGTAACATGTCAGTCTCCAGGAGGATTTGGGCTCACATTCGGTGTTTTCTTAACATTTCACTCTTGGAGCTACCATCCTGCCTTTTTGTGGAGTGGTTGTTACAGGAGATCTCCTGGGAAAGGTGTATTAAAGAACACACTAGGGAAAGCTAACATAGTTGTAGTTAAACTTAAGGATTGTTTAGCATTTGTTACGATGGTACACAACTGTAATCCCACCTACTCAGGAAGCCAAGGCAGGAGGATGGTAAGTTTGAGGCCAGCCATCATTTGAGGCTCTGTCTCAAAATAAAAAGGGCTGGGAGGATAGCTCAGTGAGGGAATGCTTGCCTCACCTGGGCAAGGCGGCAGGTTTAGTACCCAGTATGGCTCAGGGGTGGGGGGATTGTCTTCTTGGATGTTCCACACCTGGCTTAAGCCTCAGCTTCTTTCCCCATGAAATGGTGTTACTGCCCCTCAGGTCTTTAGGAAGCTTAAGTGAGATAGTATATGTGCCTGACAGTAGTTCCTGAACTAAGGGTCCCCATTGCTGGAGCATGGTGGCACACACCTGTGATACGAGTACTTGGGAGGCAGAGACAGGATTGCAGGTTCACGGCCAGCTCAGCAGCTTAGTGAGACCCTGTTTCAATAGAAATAGGACTGGGGTTGTAACTCAGGGTAGAATATCCCTGGGTTCAATCCCTAGTACCCCACACACACAAAAATGGTCCCCAAACATAACTTCACATTACTTCCAAGAATGTATATATTTCTCATTAGATTGATTTTGGCAGCACAGAGTTTAGGAAACCAGGCTGGGAGTGTACTGAGTCATTAGTGGTACTATTTTTTTTCATAGCAGAAAAAGAATTTGATGTCTTTTTAATGCAAGCATTACATTGGGAGGGGTAGAAAAAAACATAAAAACCTCCCAGTCTACTGATTTATTCTTCCCCCTCGAAATTTAGGGGTTTTCTTTGGGGGTTGGGGTTGGTTTGGTTTGGTTTGGTTTTACTGGGGATTAAACCCAGGGCCTACACCTCCAACCAAGGGTATGAGGAAATAGGAATGTTTTTGCTGGATTTGGGGGTACACACCTATTATAGCAGCAACTCAGAAGGCTGAGGCAGCAGGATCACATGTTCAAGGCCTGCCTCTGTAATTAAGCAATACCTTGCCTCAAAATAAAAAATAAAAGCTGGGCGTGATGGTGCACGCTTGTAATCCCAGCATTTGGGAGGCTGAAACAGGAGGATCCTGGTTCGCGGACAGCCTCAGCAACTTAGGCCCTTTGCAACTCAGTGAAACCCTCTTTCAAAATAAAGAATAAAGCTCGGCGTGATGGTGCACGCTTGTAATCCCAACATTTGGGAGGCTGAGACGGGAGGATTGCAGTTCGTGGACAGCCTCAGCTACTTAGTGAGGCCCTCTGCAACTCAGTGAAACCCTGTTTCAAAATAATAAAAAATTGGGCAGGGGTGTAGCTCGGAGGTCAAATGCCTCTGGGTTCCATCCCCAAACCCACAAAAAAAAAAAAAAAAAAAAGAAAGAGAGAAAGAAAGAAAGAAAGAAAGGATAAAAAGCTGGGCGTGGTGGCACACGCTTGTAATCCCTGCACGTGGGAGGCTGAGACAGGAGGATCGCACAGGTTCGAAGCCAGCCTCAGCTACTTAGTGAGGCTCTCAGCAACTTGGTAAGACCCTGTTTCCAAATAAAGTATAAAATAGGTCTGGGAGTATAGCCCGGAGGTAGAAAGCCTCTGGGTTCTACCCCCAGTGCCACCAAAAAATAAAAATAAAGAATAAAAAATAGGACTGGGGGTATAGCTCAGAGGTAGAATGCCCCTGGGTTTCATCCCCAATACCACCAAAAAATAAAAATAAAAAAGGATAAAAATGAAAAAGCCGGGCGTGGTGGTGCACGCTTGTAATCCCAGTACTTGGGAGGCTGAGACAGGAGGATCATGCAGGTTTTGAAGCCAGCCTCAGCTACTTAGGCCCTCTGCAACTTATTGAGACTCTGTTTCAAAATAAAGAATAAAAAATAGAGCTGACAGTATAGCATGGAGGTAAAATGCCCTTAGGTTCAATACCCAGTACCACACAAATAAAATAGAGCTGAGGAGTAGCTTAGAAGTAGAATGCCTCCAACTTAAATCCCCAGTACCACACACACAAAAAAACATTTATGAGTAGCTTCGATTAAAATTGTAGTAATGCTGGGAAATACCTCTTGTAATCATACCTGACATTGATTAGGTATGACTACATGAAATAACGTTTAGTCAATGTTATTTCATCTCTTTCTCCTATTTCTTTTTTTTTCTTTCTTTTTTGTTTTTTGGGTTTTTTTTTTTTTTTTTTTTTTTTTGCAGGTCTAGGGATGGAACCCAGGGGCATTCAACCTCCCAGCTACACCCCCTGCCCTATTTTTTTAATTCTTTATTTTGAAACCGGGTCTCACTGAGTTGCAGAGGGCCTCACTAAGTAGCTGAGGCTGTCCACGAACCGTGATCCTCCTGTCTCAGCCTCCCAAATGCTGGATGACGCCCGGCCTGCACCGCAGATTAGCAAAGCCCCGATCTCAGCCTTCCTGAGCTCAGGAGTCCTGCTGCCACCTCCGCCGTCCTCCTTCCTGGGCAGCCTGCTGGGACACTCCAGGCTCCTGGACACAGCTTGTCTTCCTTGGCCCCGCGCTCTGCGGGCACTGGGCAGTGCTCCCGTCCTAAAGGAAGCACACCACCTGTGCAGCGTCCTCTCCGACTCTCTCCCAGAGGCGACTTCTTTTTATTAATCATTGCTTTTCCTCCATCATGTTCCTTCTTCCCGGCTGCTGAAATGGAAAGTACAGGGGCAGAAGACTAAAGTCCACTTTTTTTTTTGGTACTAGGGATTGAACTCAAGGGCATTCCACCTCTGAGCTACACCCCCAACTCGACATTTTCTTTATTTTCTAACAAGTTCTTACTAGGTTGCTGAGTGTCCCTAAATTGATGAGGCCAGCCTCAAACCTGGAATCTTCCAGTGTCAGTCTGCCAAGTGTGAGTGGCACCACGCCCCACACAAATCTACTTTTATGCAACAAGCACCTCCCTTTAAATCCTCCAAATTGATCTTTCTCAGAAAGAAAACTTTAAAGATAAAGATAATGGAGCCGGGCATGGTGGCGCATGCTGGTAATCCCAGCAGTTTGTAATCCCAGCATTCGGGAGGCTGAGACTGGAGGATGGTGGTTCACGGACAGCCTCAGCTACTTAGTGAGGCCCTTTGCAACTCAGTGAGAGTCAGACTGTTTCAAAATAAAGAATAAAAAAGAATAATAAAGAATAGGGCTGGGGGTGTAGCTCCGAAGTAGAATGCACCTGGGTTCCATCCTCAGTACCGCAAAAAATAAAAAAATAAAAACAAAATAGGGCTGGAGGTGTAGTTCAGAGGTAGAATGCTTCTAGGTTCAATTCCCAGTACCGAACGAAAAGAAAAAGAAAAAAGGAATAATAGGTAGGATATGGGGATATGGACCAGGGAGTCAGCAAGCAAGCCTCAGAATTAAATTTGCCCACTTATTTTTTCTTTTTGCGGGTCTGGGGATGGAGCCCAGGGACATTCTACCTCTGAGTATACCTTCTGCACTATATTTTATTCTTTATTTTTTTAATTTTTCTAATTTTTTATTTTTTTGCAGGTCTGGGGATGGAACCCAGAGGCATTTGACTTCTGAGCTACACCCCCTGCCCAATTTTTTATTCTTTTTTATTCTTTTTTTTATTTTTTATTTTTTATTTTTTATTTTTGGTGGTACTGGGGGTAGAACCCAGGGACTTTCTACCTCTGGGCTATATTCCCAGACCTATTTTATATTATTTGGAAACAGGGTCTCACTGAGTTGCCGAGAGCCTTTCTAAGTAGCTGAGGCTGGCTTCGAACCTATGCGATCCTCCTGTCTCAGCCTCCCAAGCACTGGGATTACAAGCATGTGCCACCACGCCCGGCTTTATTCTTTATTTTGAAACAGGGTTTCACTAAGTTGCGAAGGGTCTCACTAAGTAGCAGAGGCTGGCCGCGAACCGTTATCCTTGGGTCTCAGCCTCGCAAATGTTGGGATTACAAGCGTGCGATACCATGCCCGGCTTGCCCACTTATTTTTGTATAGCCTGTGAGATAAGAATAACCTGTATATTTGTACTTTATTTAATATTTTTCTTGATACTAGAGATTGAACCCAGATATAGTCTACCTCTGAGCTACACCCCCAGCCTTATTTTATTTTCCTTTTGAAATAAGGTCTATGAGGCATGATGGCACACACTTGTAATCCCAGTGCTTGGAGGCTGAGGCAGGAATATCACAGGCTCAAAGCCAATTTCAGCAACTTAGCAAGGCTTTCATTAATTCAATAAGACCCTGTTTCCAAATAAAAATAAAATAGGGCTGGGGAAGCCAGGCGTGGTGGCACACACTTGTAATTCCAGTACTTGGGAAAATGAGACAGGAGAACTGCAGGTTCGAGGACAGCCTCAGCAAGTAGTGAGACTAATCAATCTAGTGAGATCCTGTTCTAAAATAAAAATAAAATAGGGCTGGGGGTATAGCTCAGAGGTAGAATATCCCTGGGCTCAATCCCTGGTACCACATACACAAAAATATGCCTGGGGGTATGGCTCAGGGATAGAATGCTCTAGCACAAAGAAAGAAAGAAAGAAAGAAAGAAAGAAAGAAAGAAAGAAAGAAAGAAAGAAAGAAAGAAAGAAAGAAAGAAAGAGGAAGGGAGGGAGGGAGGGAGGGAAGGGAAGGGAGGGGACAAAGGAAGGAAGGAAGGAAGGAAGAAAAGAAAGAAAGAAAGAAAGAAAGAAAGAAAGAAAGAAAAGAAAAGAAAAGAAAAGAAAAGAAAAGAAAAGAAAAGAGAGAGAAGAAGGCAGGCCAGCCCTTTGGCTCTCCGAGCAGCACCATGGCGGTCGGCAAGAACAAGCGCCTTACTAAAGGGGGCAAGAAGGGAGCCAAGAAGAAAGTGGTTGATCCATTTTCTAAGAAAGACTGGTATGATGTGAAAGCCTTTGGCCATGTTCAATATAAGAAATATTGAGAAACCACTAGTCACGAGGACTCAAGGAACTAAAATCGCATCTGATGGCCTCAAGGGTCGTGTGTTTGAACTGAGCCTTGCTGAGCTGCAGAATTATGAAGATGCAGTTAGGAAATTCATTAACTATTTTAATATTTATTTATTTATTTATTTATTTATTTATTTATTTTGGTGGTACTGGGGGTGGAACCCAGAGGCTTTCTACCTCCGGGATATACTCCCAGACTTTTTTTTTTTTTTTGCGGGTCTGGGGATGGAACCCAGGGGCATTCGACCTCTGACCTACACCCCCTGCCCTATTTTGTATTCTTTATTTTGAAACCGGGTCTCACTGAGTTGCAGAGGGCCTCACTAAATAGCTGAGGCTGTCCGCGAACCGTGATCCTCCAGGTCTCAGCCTCCCGAATGCTGGGATTACAAGCGTGTGCCACCATGCCTGGCTCAGACTTTTTTTATTTTATTTGGAAACAGGGTCTCACTAAGTTACTGAGAGCCTAAGTAGCTGAGGTTGGCTTTGAACCAATGCGATCCTCCTGTCTCCGCCTCCCAAGCGCGGGGATTACAAGCATGCACCACCACACCCGGCAATTTTAATATTTATTTGGAAACAGGGTCTCACTAAGTTGCTGAGGCTGGCTGTGAACCTGCGATCTTCCAGTCTCAGCCTCCCAAGTACTGGGATTACAAGCATGTGCTACCACACCCAGCTTTCATTTTTATTTTTTAATTTTTAAAATAGTTATTTATTTATTTATTTATTTATTTATTTATTTATTTATTGTGGGTGTGGGGATGGAACCCGGGGCATTTGACCTCTGAGTTTTACCCCCTGCCCTATTTTTTTATTCTTTATTTTGAAACAGGGTTTCACTAAGTTATGGAGTGCCTAAGTAGCTGAGGCTGTCCGCGAACCATGATCCTCCTGTCTCACCCTCCTGAATGCTGGGATTATAAGCGTGTGCCACTACGCCCGGCTCATTTTTTGTTTTTTTTAAAGACAAGGTCTCACAATGCACCCCCCCCAAAAAAAAAAAAAAGCCATGGTGGCACACCCTTGTAATTCCAGAATTTGTGAGGCTGAGACAGGAGGATCAGGGTTTGCGGTCAAGCTCAGCTACTTAGTGAGGCCCTCCACAACTTAGTGAGACCCTGTTTCAAAATAAAGAATAAAAAATAGGGCTGAGGGTGTAGCTTGGAAATAGAATGTCCCTGTATTCCATCCCCAGTACTGCAAAAAAAAAAAAAAAGAAAAGAAAAGAAAATGATATGGGATTCGGATTCAAAGGCTGTAATCACAGCTGGCCACACATTCTCTGCGTCCTGTCCAGCTTTTTGGCACCACAGAGACAGAGTGAGGGAGTCATGATAGGGTCAGAGCCTGCACTACCTACCATCTGGGCATTAATGGCAAAAATTCATCGACCACTGCTCCAGGCCAGGGCTTCTCCCAGACCTCCTGGTGTCTCGCTGAAATGCAGGTTCAGCGTGAGTAAGTCCGGGGTGGGGCCCAAGAGCCCACCTTTCGGACAGCTCCTGGCTGACGCAGATGCTGCCGGATGCTGCCTGCCTGCGGAGTTCCGGCTCTGACAGCCCATTCCATTAGGATCTCAGTGAATGCTTTCTAGGGCAACAAATTTTAGAAGATGTGGAAACCCGGAGTGGAACTAACCCATGATGATAACTTCAAAAGGATTTTCCACGTCCCTGCCCTTGCTTGGGCATCCTGTGACAGCTTGAACAACCTTGCAGAGAGAGCTGCTGGCGACCTGGCTGAGGCCAGAGGGCCTGGGGCCCGCCCCGCCAGCTCAGGCCAACCACACAGCACCTTCTTTGGCCAGGAGTGGTGGAGCATACCCTTAATCCCAGTACTTGGGAGGCTGAGATGGGAGGCTCGAAGGCTTAAGGCCAGCAATTTAGAGAGACTCTAAGCAACTAGTGAGACTCTCTATATTTTTTTGGTACTGGGGATGAAACTCAGGGGTATTCTACCTCTGAGCTACACTCCCAGCTCTATTTTTTATTTATTTTAAAACAGGGTCGCACTGAGTTGCAAGGGGCCTAAGTAGCTGAGGCTGTCCGTGAACTGTGATCCTCGTGATCCTCCTGTGTCAGCCTCCAGAATGCTGGGATTACAAGCATGCATCACCATGCCCGGCTACTATTTATTTATTTATTTATTTATTTATTTATTTATTTATTGGTGGTACTGGGGTCCTGGAAGCCCTTCTACCTCCAGGCTACACTTCCAGACCTATTTTATACTTTTTTATTTGGAAACAGGGTCTCTTAAGCCAGCGCAGCTGGCTCAGAACCTGCGCAATCCTCCTGTCTCCGCCTCCCAAGCATGGGGATTACAAGCGTGCGCCACCACGCCCAGCTATTTATTTATTTTTTGAGGCAGGGTCTTATCCAAGTGTAGTGGTACAGGCCTATAATCCCAGTACTTGGGAGGCTGAGATAGAGGGATCCCAGGTTCAAGGCCAGGCTTGGCAATTTAACAAGACCCTTAGTGAGACCCTGTTCAGAAACCAAAAATAAAAAGGGCTGGGGGCAGTGGCTCAAGGAAGCCCCTGGGTTTAGCCCCCAGCGTGCGCCCGCACGCGCGCGCACACACACACACACACACACACACCTTAAAAAGAAGGGCCTTCTGGTATTCCAAGATTCTGAAGACTTTGAAGTCCACCTTATCTGAATTACTCCTGATTTTGTCGAGCTTCAGGCGAATGTCTCTCAGTTCTTCCTTCGTGGCCAGTGCTGCTGCTTTGGGGGCTGAGCCCTGGAGACGCAGCGTGGGTTCGAATCCCAGCACTTCTATAAGTGGGTCCTGACCTAGGGCCTCTCTCACAGAGAAGATGCTCAGTATGAACTGGGCGCATGCTGCCTGGCCCAGGGCGGGGCCTCCACCAGGCTGCCCCTCCCACAGCTGACTCATGCCAGCAAATGTCAGTCCCATTCTTTCCATATTTAGATTTTTTTTTTTTCTGGTGGTACTGGGGATGGAACCCTTCTACCTCCGGCCTACACCCCAGACCTTCGAACCTGCGATCCTCCTGTCTCCGCCTCCCAAGCTTGGGGATTACAAGAGTGCACCACCACGCCCGGCCCCCTGCCTATTTTTTATTCTTTATTTTGAAACAGGGTCTCACTAAGTTACGGAGGGCCTCACTAAGTAGCTGAGGCTGTCCACGAACCGCAATCCTCTGGTCTCAGCCAGAGGATCCCTGAATGCTGGGATTACAAGCGTGCGCCACCACGCTTGGCTATGGCTAGATATTTTTAAACCTTCTAACCATCCTCCTTTCTACTTTCCCAACTCCTGGCTCCAGCCTCACTTGCTGGCTCCTGCCGCAGGGCCTTTGCACTCCCAGTCCCTCCACCTGGAATGCTGTCCGCCTTCAGCTAATTCCGATGTAGGGAGCTTGCCCTGGCCTCTGTGCGCAGGTGATGAGCTGGAGAGCCGCTTTCCCAGGACAGCCTGAGAAAAGCCTCCAGGGAAATTAACATGGAGCCTGTCAGGGTAATGGATGCCAGAGGCAGAAAGCGGGCTCCCGGGAGGGGTGAGCCTGGGGGCCACAGTGGGGCTGAGACTTTATATGCGGGTCAGGGACGCTTTTCTCTGATAATGTGGCTTCTGAGCTGCCTAAATGAAGAGGCAATCCTGCCTCTGCCTGGAGAAAGTGGCTGGGAGGAGAAGAGTGAGTGGCCACCGCAGCCTGCTCGAGCCCCTCCGCCAGTGTGTGTTTGTTTGTTTGTTTGTTTTTGGTAGTATTGGGGCTGGAAGCCAGGGACATTCTGCCTCCAAGCTATACCCCTGCCCCATTTTTTATTTTGAAGCAGGGTCTCACTGAGTTGCAAAGGGCCTCATTAAGTAACTGAGGTTGTCCTCGAACCATGATCCCCCATTTCAGCCTCCTGAATGCTGGGGTTACAAGTGTGCGCCACCGTGCCCGCCAACTGCTTATGTCTAATCCCAAACGCATTTACGGAGCATTCTGGGCGGAGCTGGAATGAAGCTTATATCACACTTAACCCTCGGACCTTGAGGGAGGCCCAGCGAGGAGCCGGAGAGGGACCCCTAGGAAGCCCCAGCACCGCTGCGCTGTGAGGGCCTCTGCCCGAGGCCTGGGCTGCACACACGGCCAGAGCTCCATTTTTTTTTTTTTTTTTTTTTTAGTACTAGGGCTTGAACCCAGGGCATTCCACCTCCGAGCTACACCCTAGCCCTATTTATTATTTTATTTTGAAACAGGGTCTCACTAGGTTGATGAGAATCTCACTACTTGCTGAGACTGTCCTCAAACTGTGATCCTCCTGTCTCAGCCTCTCAAGTATTGGGAGTATAGGTGTGTACTACCACACCCAGCTGCCTTCTATTTCCTTCCCTCCTCCCTCCCTCCTTTCCTTCTTTCCTCCTCCTCCTCTTCCTGCTGTGCTGGGGATTGAACTCAGGACTGTGCAAGTCCTCTCCCACTGGGACACTTGCTGCTCTGTGGGTTGGCTGGGCGACCCCGACTTCCCCTCACCACTTTCTGGCTTCTTGCCTGTTACCCCACGTTCATCGGGTTCTGCAGCTTTCCTACCTGGCTGTTATTTCTGCTTCCTTTGTATGTTTAGACACAAGGAGGTACTTAGCTCCTAGGTAAGACTTGTCAATCTCCATCACAGGCTGGGGGTGGCCGGCACCTGTAACCCCCACACATCACAGGAGGACTGCAGTTTTAAAGACAGCCTCAGCAACACAGAGAGTCCCTCTTTCCAAATGAAAAAAACAAATCATCTTGGGGTGTGCTCAGAGGTAGGACACCCTAGGTTTACTCCCCAGTGCCCCCTACACACACACAATCACCATCACAGCCAGTGATGCAAGCGTGTCATCCCAGTGACTCATGGGCAGGGTACAGTGACATACGCTTGTCATCCCAGTATTTGGGAGGCTGCAACAGGAGGATCAGAGATTGGAGGACAGCCTCATTAAGTAGCAAGATTGGAGGACAGCCTCTCATCAACCCAGTGAGACCCTGTTTCAAAATAAAAAGAAAATAGGGCTGGGGTGTAACTCAGAGGTACAAATCCCTTAGGTTCAATCTCCAGTCACACACACACACACACACACACACACACACACACACACGACCAATCTCAGCAATTTTGTGAGGCCATCCACGACTTAGTGAGACTCTGTTTTATTTATTTATTTTTGTGGTGGTGCTGGGGGTGGAACAGGGACTTTTCTACTCCAGGCTATACTCCCAGACCTATTTTATACTTTATTTGGAAACAGGGTCTCACTAAGTTGCTGAGAGCCTAAGTAGCTGAGGCTGGCTTTGAACCTGTGTGATCCTCCTGTCTCAGCCTCCCAAGTGCGGGGATTACAAGCGTGTGCCACCACGCCCAGCCGAGACCCTGTTTTAAAATAAAAAATAAAATAGGGCTGAGGATGTCTCTCTGAGACATTGTGCCTTTGAATTCAATCCTCAGGACCACAAAGAAAAAAAAAAAAAAAAAAGAGTATGCTGAGGCAGGAGAGAAGACCACAAGTTCAAGACCACCCTAGATAACTTAGTAAGACCCTGTCTCAAATTTTAAAAAGGGGCTGAGGATAGGATATAGCTCAGTGGTAGAGCCCACTCTGACTAAATTCCCCAGTACAAAAAAAAAAAAAAAAAAAAAAGAAAGAAAAGAAAAGAAAAGAAGGAAGACTGTGGGGGAGAAACTTTGATTCCCGGGTCCAGCCAGTGCCTCGGTGGGTCTTTGCGGCTGACCACTTGCCGAGCCTTCCGGGTTTCCTTCCTGGGGTTTGCAGGTGCCTCTGGGTGGCCTCAGGGTCAGATGCTGTTAATGTCTCTAGCTTCTGGCTTTGGGGAAGTCACTTTACCTCTTAGGGTCAATTTCCTCATCTATCAAACTTAATCTAAGGATTAAGTTGGTCAACATTCATTAGACTTTAGAATTTAAAAAAGGTACTAGGCAGGTGAGATGGCACAAGCTTGTAATCCCAGCATTTGGGAGGCTGAGACAGGAGGAACAGAGTTCGCAGACAGCCTCAGCTATTACTTAGTGAGGCTACTTAGTTAAGACCTTGTTTCAGAATGGAGAATAAAAAGTAGGGCTGGGGGTGTAGCTCGAAGGTAGAATGCCCCTGACCTCCATTCCCAGTACCACCAAAAAAAGAAAAAAAAAAGTATGTAAATACGAGATGGAACCCTTTTCTCAAGACAAGGCTCCCTGAGAGGCCAGAGGTGACCTGTGACCTGGACCCTCCTCGTCTGCCCAGCAGCCCACAGCACCCTCTCTCGGTGGGAATGGGGCTCCATCTGGTCCAAGAACCACTGGCCTGGAAAATGCTTTGATGTCTCCATGGGGAGCCAGCCGCAGACTTATGTGTGAGCAGTACTGGGAATTGAACCCAGGGGCATACCACCTCTGATCAACACCCCCAGTTCATTTTTTTTTTTTTTTTTTTTTTTGGTCTGGGGATGGAACCCAGGGTCATTCAACCTCTGAGCTACATCTGATGCCCTACTTTTTATTCTTTATTTTGAAACAGGCTCTCACTAAGTTGCGGAGGGCCTCACTAAGTAGTTGAGGCTGTCTGCGAACCGCGATCCTTCGGTCTCAGCCTCCCGAATGCCGGGATTACAAGTGTGCGCCATCATGCCCAGCGCAATTTTTATTTTCTACTTTGAAACAGCGCCTTGCTAGGTTGTTGAGGGTCTCACTACTTGCTGAGGCTGTCCTTAAACAAGTGATCCTTTTGTCTTAGCCTCCCAAGTACTTGAGGTTAAGGACATGGGCCACCACACCCGGCTCCAGCCACAGGTTTTGGATACCGTGTGCCCTGGCCTGCTAGCCAGCTTCATCCTTAGCACAACCTGGGAACAGGTGTGGCCACGGACCTTAGCAGCACAGTCTCAGAGGAGAGATGCAGGGGGAGGAGAGAGCCAGGCTGCCCAGTGCCTCTCATCCTGGGCAGGCGGAGACAGCAAACCTTTGTGGTAAAGGCCAGATAGTCACAATTTCAGGCATTCAGGCCATAAGGTCCTTGTCACAACTGCCAGCTTTGCTGATTAGATGGAAGTAGCTATAGACAATATGTAAGTGTATGAGTATAGCATGTTCCAATAAAACTTTATTCGCAAAAACAGGCCTCTGGTTGCAGGGTGGCTTGCCAACTTCTGTGTGATTCACAAACTTTAGTTTGCATTCAAATAACCTGGAGCCAGATGTGGTGGTGCATGCCTGTAATCCCAGTACTTGGGGGGTTGAGACAGGTGCATTGCAGGTTCAAAGCCAGCCTCAGCAACTCAGGGAGGCTCTCAGCAACTTAGCAAGATACTACTTCCAAATAAAAAATAATAAAGGACTAGGAGTATAGTTCAGAGGTGGAATGCCCCTGGGTTTAATCCTTGGTACCTCCTACACACACAAAAAGAATAACTTGGAGCTTTTTTTTTTTTTTTTTTTTTCGGTACTGGGGATGGAACCCAGGTTTTTTTTTTTTTTTTTTTTTTTTTTTTTTTTTTGTGGTACTAGGGGTGGAACCCAGGGGCCTTCTACCTCCGGGCTACACTCCCAGACCTATTTTATATTTTATTTGGAAACAGGGTCTCACTAAGTAGCCAAGGCTGGCTTTGAACCTGTGTGATCCTCCTGTCTCAGCCTCCCAAGCGCAGGGATTACAAGGTGCGCCACCACACCCGGCTAACCTAGGGGAATTCTACCTCCACGCTACACCCTCAGCCCTAATTTGTGTGTGTGTGTGTGTGGGTCTGGGGATGGAACCCAGGGGCATTCAACCTTCGAGCTACACCCCCTGCCCTATTTTTTATTCTTTATTTTGAAACAGGGTCTGAGTTGCAGAGGGCCTCACTAAGTAGCTGAGGCTGTCCCCGAACCGCGATCCTCCCGTCTCAGCCTCCCAAATCCTGGGATTACAAGCGTGCGCGCCACCACGCCCGGCTGCTTGGAGCTCTTGTTCAGCCTGGGTCCTGCCCCACAGGCCAGGGTGGGCCTGACACTGCATTTCTAATGTCTTTCTGGGAAGTCTGCTGCTGAACCTTCTAGAAACTGCTTTGATAGACTCTGACACCTTTTCCAGCTTGCTCAGTCCTGCACCTAAAACACTTCCTCTTGTGAATATGGCACTTATCATGTGATCTTACAGTTAGTGGCTGTGGGTGGGTCTCAGGATCCTGCCTTAATCATCTCCTTAGCCTAGTGCCTGACAATAGCACTTTGCTCATCTTCCTTGACAGAACTCAAAGGCACAGATCGCTGGGAGGTGAAGAATCTGCCCAGCTTCCCAGAGTTCAGCAGGCTAGAGCCTGGGCTCCTGCGCTCTGTCCCTCTGCTGCAGCCCAACCCAGCTCCGTCCAGAATCAGAGGATGGGATTTCAGTCCCCTGCCCGTCCAGGAGCATATCTGGAAAGGAGACATTCCCTGCCGGGACTAGACTTTGAACCTAGTTTCCCAAGAAAATAAAATAGGTTAGAGATTTAATTTTTTGCACTGCTTCTTTTCTTGTTTTTGGTACTGAGGATTGAACCCTCGTGTACTCTACCTCTGAGCTACACCTCTAGCCCCGTTGATAAGTTGTCAAGGGCCTCACTAGGCAGCTGAGGCTGGCTGCAAACCTGTGATTGTCTTAGCCTTTCAAGCACTGGGATTACAAGTGTGTGCCACCACACCTGGCTCCATTTTTGTTTCTAAATGGACTGTTTTGTTATGTGTTTGGAGGTTAGTGTCCAGATCTGCTGGAGAAACCACTATTTCTGAGTTACAAGGACAAAGAAGGCATTTAAAATGACCTCAGATGCTTTTTCTTTTTTCACCCTCAGATCAGGCAGAATCAAAACTTGGTCTGAAAAAAAAAATGGATTAATATTTGAGTCCTTTCCCCATAAGGGTAGGTGTGTGTGTGTGTGTGTGTGTATGTGTGCGCGCGTGCACGTGCGCTGTAGGGAATTGAACCTAGGGTCTTATATGTGCTAGGCAAGGGCTCTACTTCTACCACTGAGCTATATTCCCCAGCCCTCCTTTTCACGTGTGTGTGTGTGTGTGTGTGTGTGTGTGTGTGTGTGTGGTGCTGGGGATTGAACCTGTAGGCATTCTACCTCTGAGCTACACCTCCAGTCCTATTTTTTTTACTTTTTATTTTGAAACAGTCTCACTGAGTTGCAAAGGGCCTAAGTAGCTGAGGCTGTCCACGAACCTCCATCCTCCTGTCTCAGCCTCCCAAATGCTGGGATTACAAGCCTGCTGAGGAGGGCCTCACAAAGTAGCAGAGGCTGGCTGCAAACTGGATGAGTCCAGTTTCATCCTCCCATATACTGGGATTACAAACTGCTGGCCACCACGCCCAGCCCCAGCCTTGATTTTTTAATTCTTTATTTTGAAACAAGGAGTTGCGGAGGGCCTCACAGGTAGCGGCTGGCTCCAAACCTGCGATCCTCCTTGTCTCAGCCTTCAGAGTACTAGAATTACTAACATGTACCACGGTTTCAGTTTTGGTTATTAATATATATATATATATATATATATATATATATATATATCAAAACTTCTTTTTCAAATCTTTTTAGGCCATTTCCTAATACTGGTACAGCCACCATGCCTGGATTCTTCTTTTAATTTTTTACATTTTGCAAAGGTCTCACTAAGCTGCCAGGCTGGCCTTGAACAGCCTTGCAATCAGCTGCTCATCTCAAACGGCCCTGTGACTCAGCAACCTGGGGCCCTGAGCTCAGCTGTGAGCTGCTGACCCCCTGCCGGCCATCTGGGCCGCTCCAGCACCCTCACCCGCCTGCCAATCAGTTTTGCATCAATGAACTTTATGTTGGTCGCTTTGCCAGATGAATTGAAGGAGGGCAGCTAAAAGCTGACCTCTGACCTTGGCACATAAACAGCCCACTGCTTGGACTTGACAGTTAATAAAGGCCGGCCCAGCAAGCCTCTGAGGCCTTTGTGCCCTAATTAGACTGAGCTTTCAAAGGTGACAGGGGGACCTCCCCTTTGAAGAGGAGACCCCACAAGGCAGGGACCACGCTCCTGCCTTCGCTCTTTCCTTGGGTTGCAGCTGCTCGGGACCTTACCTGAGCGCCGCACAGTGCCAGCCACCTGCAAGGCTGCAAAAATTCCAGAAGCACCTGCCAGGCCGGCAGCCAAGGGCATAAACTCCAGCTCAAACAAGTGGGAGTGTGAAGAGCTTTCTGCTGTGTGACCTCTGGCAAGTTATTTAACCTCTCTGCCCTGTTTCCTCTTGGGGCTAATAATCCCAGCCTCCAGGGGTTGTCGTCAAGTCTAAGTGAGACCATCTGCGTGTGTGCAGGACAGCGGCTCCCTCCCTCCCGTCCCACCCCGGTGGCTGATGATGGAAGTCATCCACAGTCCCTGCGCTCAACCAGATTACAGACTTTACAGACTCTTGCTGACACTGCTTAGTTTTTCCATCTATAAAATGGGTAAGAGCCGGGCGTGGTGGCGCACGCTTGTAATGTCAGCATTTGGGAGGAGGCTGAGACCGGAGGATCCCGGTTCGAGGACAGCCTCAGCTACTTAGTGAGGCCCTCTGCAATTCAGTGAGACCCGGTTTCAAAATAAAGAATAAAAAATAGGGCAGGGGGTGTAGCTCGGAGGTAGAATGCCTCTGGGTTCCATCCCCGGACCTGCAAAAAAAAAAAAAAAAAAAAAAGGAAAAAAGGGTAAGAGTGAAGCCGGGCGTGGTGGCATGCGCCTATAATCCCAGTACCTGGGAGGCTGAGACAGGAGGATTGAAAGTTTAAGGCCAGCTTCAGCAGTATGGTGGGGCCTGTGGCAATTAAGCAGACCCTAATTCCATAAAAAGGAGGGAGAGCTAGGTTTACCTCAGAGGTAGGACAGCCCTGGGGTCAATTCTTAGTACCAAAAAAAAGGGGTAGCGGTTGTACCAGTATTGGGAATGGCCGAGGAAGATTTGAGAAAGCTATGATTATTAATATATTTCAAAAATGGTGAGGGGCAAATCTGTGCAAGGACTTGGTTTCTGCCTAAAAACAGGCAACTATTCCAATGTAAATTA
Source organism: Muscardinus avellanarius (assembly GCF_963383645.1). Classification (NCBI taxonomy): domain Eukaryota; kingdom Metazoa; phylum Chordata; class Mammalia; order Rodentia; family Gliridae; genus Muscardinus; species Muscardinus avellanarius. The sequence goes on along the minus strand of NC_137802.1, from coordinate 57,180,518 downwards.
ACATAGCTAAAAGTAATTAACAAGTCAATAGGAGAGAACTAGGCCTTTATCTAAAGACAGATCTACATGATAAGCCAGCTAAGATGGTAGGAGGGGTCGACCTTCATGAAAGGAGACACTTTGCCACACCTTGCTAGGGGAGGTACCTTACAGGGTTAAGGGGAGGTACCTTACAGGGACATTCACTATGTCAGAATTACACAAACAAGATGGAGGTCATGGGTATAAAAATTCCGGTCCGTGCTGTATCTTGGGAGTATTGAGTTGGCCTGGGCCACCCTCCCCCCTCATGCCATATTGGAATGGGGCTGTAACTATTTTCTGTATTTCTATTTTCTGTATTTCTATCCCTTTAATAAACTTCTTTAAATCTTCAGCAACTGTCCAAGCTATGCATATTTATTCTTAGCTTAGGACAAGAACCCGCGGTTTTTCTGTTTTTGGTCGTTTTGGGTTTTGTTATGAATTGGGGGAAAGTGTGTCTTGGGACCCTCTCAGAGGTTCCCAGGATACAGTTTCCCCACAACCATACTCCCAAAACCGTAACAGCGGTGATACCTCCCAAGTGGGTCTAGAAAACGTAGCAGTATAGTAGCTGCAAAGGCTTGCTGCCTAAGGAAAGGACCGTGGGGATATTGGATTACGGTGACAGCCTCTGGCCTGTCGCGGCTGTCACTGCAGCCCTGGGGGCTGTCTTTAATAATAGATATTTTTAAATCCCTGAACCCACTTCATGCTGTATGTGTGCACACGGAGGCTTATTCAGCGTTAATCATATTAACACGCTGTCTCACGCCACAGCGTGATGTGATATGGGGGTTCACCCTAAAAGGATCTCCTGCTGTGCTCCCATGGGCGCCTCGCCAAGGCCCCCGAGTGCCCCCTGGGCCGCCCGCCTTCCCCGGGGCTTCCCTGAAGCCTTAAGCAGCCTGCCTTTCAAGGGACTCTGCATATATTGGTTTTAACCCTCAAATAGAAATTCCATAGTCAGTGTTTAGTTTTTTTTTTTTTTTTTTTTTTTGTGGGTCTGAGGGTGGAACCCAGGGGCATTTGACCTTGGAGCTACACCCCCTATTTTGTTTTATTTTGAAACAGGGTTTCCCTGAGCTGCAGAGGACCTCACTAAGTAGCTGAGGCTGTCCACGAATCTCTACCCCTTGGTTTCAACCTCCCGAATGCTGGGATTACAAGCATGCGCCACCACACCTGGCTCAAGTGTTTATTATTTATTTATTTATTTTATTGTGGTACTCGGAACCCTGGGGCTTTCTATCTCTGGGCTACACTCCCAGACCTATTTTATACTTTATTTGGAAACAGGGTCTCACTAAGTTGCTGAGAGCCTCACTAAGTAGCTGAGGCTGGCTTCGAACCTGTGTGATCCTCCTGTCTCAGCCTCCCAAGCGCGGGGATTACAAGTGTGTGCCACCATGCCTGGCAAGTGCTTAGTTTTTACTAGCTATCCTTTTTTATTTTATTTTTTGGTATTGGGGATCGAAGTCTAGGGCATTCTACCTCCGAGCTACACCCTCAGCCCAATTTTTTATTCTTTATTTGGAAACAGGGTCTCACTAAGTTGCAGAGGGCCTCACTAAGTAGCTGATACTGGCAGCGAACCTGGATCCCCTGTCTCAGCCTCCCAAGTACTGGGATTACAAGGTGCACCAACACGCCTGGATTACTAGCTGTTCTTAACTTTTTTTTTTTTTTGTACTGGGGATTGAGCTCCTTTCTCCCTCCCTCCCTCCCTCCCTCCCTCCCTCCCTCCTTCCCTTCCTTCCTTCCTTCTTCCTCCCTTCCTTACATGGTATTAGGGATTGAAACCAGAGGCATGCTACCTTCGGGCTACAACCACATCCCTTATTTTTTTTGAAACAGGGTCTCACTAGGCTGCGGAGTATCATTTTGTTGCTGAGCTTGTCCTCAAACTTTTGAACCTCCTGCCTCAGCCTCGCAAGCAGTGGTGAAACGAGGGTTTCTTGCGAAAAAACCCCGGCGAGTTCTTGTCTACAGAGAGCGAAGAATGACACCCGCAGACCTCAGGAAGGGGAGTAAAAGGTTTATTGGAAGCAGCAGGGAATGGGGCAAGGGTGGCTGAACACCCCAAAGGGGCTGGAACTCTGGGTCCAGCAGCTGCCTTCAGGACAATACTTGAGAGTAGCCCAAGTCGAATTGCCTTCAGGTGCAGGCTGCTTTCTTCCGGAGCCCATGCGATCTGCCAGAAGGGAAGAGAGAAAAGTGGCTGAACACCCCATAGGGGCGGTCGGAACTCCGGGGTCCAGTAGCTGCCTTCAGGGTCACTACCCGAGTGTCGCCCGAGCCAAGTGCCCATCAGTTGCAAACTACTTTCTCCCAGAGTCCACGCGATCTGCCAGAAAAGAGGTACAGGTCACCCCTAGGGGCCTGGTCAGCCATGATGTCCAGCAGAGGCCTTCAGGTCACTACTTGAGAGTCCCCTGAGCCACGTGCCCTCAGATGCACTCTGCCTTCTCTCAGGGCCAACACGACCTGCGAGAGAGGAGAGAGAGAAGAGAGAGGGGGAGGGGGAGAGGGGAGAGGGGAGAGAGGGAGGGAGAGGGAGGGAGAGGGAGGGAGAGAGGGAGGGAGAGGGAGAGAGGGAGAGAGGGAGAGGGAGAGAGAGAGAGGGAGAGGGGGAGAGGGGGAGAGAGGGAGAGGGAGAGGGAGAAAGAGAGAGAGAGAGGGAAAGGGAGAGAGGGAAAGAGGGAGAGGGGGAGAGGGAAAGAGGGAAAGAGGGAGAGAGGGAGAGAGGGAGAGGGAGAGAGGGAAAGAGGGAGAGAGGGAGAGAGGGAGAGGGAGAGAGGGAGAGGGAGAGAGGGAGAGAGGGAGAGAGGGAGAGGGAGAGGGGGAGAGGGAGAGGGGGAGAGGGAGAGAGGGAGAGGGGGAGGGGGAGAGGGGGAGAGAGGGAGAGGGAGAGAGGGAGGGAGAGAGGGAGAGAGAAAGAGAGAGGGGGAGAGAGAGAGAGAGAGGGAGGGAGGGAGGGAGGGAGGGGGAGAGAGAGAGAGAGTGAGAGAGAGAGAGAGAGAGAGAGAGAGAGAGAACAGCTCCCCAAAAGGGGAGGGGGTCCTGAGCAGGAAAGTCCCCCGCTTTTGCCATCTGACTGGCTGATGCCTGACCACTTGCAAGTCCATTTGTGGTTAGGGTGACTTTTGGGATTCCAAGGAGAATTTGCATAGGGCATTTGCAAGTTCTTTGAAGGGTCTCCTTTCAGGAATGCCAGACTTGCTGGGTGGGTTTGTTGATTAGGAAACTCAGGATGGCTTTGTGAAGGTCTGGCATTCTTATCTCTGAGCCTTTGGCGTTTCAGGCATTTGTTGCCCCCCAGGAAACTCAGGAAATTAACTTTTTCTACCAAGGCCTTTTCCCTATCTGCCTATTTCCTTTCTAGCTCCTCAGTGGGATAACAGGTGTGCTCTACCGTGCCGTTTATTAATTCCCATTAAGGGCTCCACCTCTGAGCCACATCTCCAGTTCTTGTTTTTTTGGTCATCCTGGTGATTGAACCCAGGGGCATTCTACCTCCAGGTTATACTACTAGCTCTTCTACTTTTTTCTTTTGAAACAGGGTTTCACTAGGTTGCTGACAGTCTTGCTACATTGCTGAGACTGTCCTCAAACCTGTGATCCTCCTGTCTCACTCAGCCTCCCAAGTTCTGAGATTACACACAAGTGCCATCACACCCAGATTTATTTTTTATTTTGAGATAGGGTCTTGCTAAGTTGCTGAGGCTGGCCTCAAGCCTGCAACCCCTCCAGTCCCAGCCTCTGAAGTGCTAGGATTATGCACTCTGGGTTTGATCCCCGGTTCCAAAAAAGACAAAGAACGCCTTGGAGTACTAGGATTACAAGTGGGCAACACCACATCTACCTATCATTTACTTATTCATTTTGTGCTGGGAATTGAACCCAGAGACCCGTACATGCTAGGCAAGCGCTCTACCTCTGTGGTTCACCAGCCCTTAATCCTTACTCAACCTAAACATGTGCTCTTCAGAGGACACCCTGCTTCCCGGTCACTTAGCAAGGGACACTAAGGATCCTTTGAAGCCTCCCACTTCAGTCTCCTCATGTTACAGATGAAGAAACTGAGGCCCAGAGGTGTAAGGCTATCTCTTTTTCCCTAAGCAGATATACAATCTTCTTTCAGATCTTAAACAGAAAACAACAAATTCCACCAGTTCTCTTGGCCCTATGTCCCAACCAGCAACATCTGCCTGAACTTCCCTTTGCCCTCCTGCCCCCGCGGCTGGACAGCCTCAGATCCAACTGTGTGGAGAGGATGAAGTCACAGGACAGGAATGCCCGCTTCAGGAAGGCTCAGCCTCTGGGCCACTGCCTCCCCAGGGCGCAGCCTGCACCTCTCTCCCCTGCTAACTGTCACCTCCTCTTCCACAGGAAGGTACCGGTCTGCAGACAGACACCCAAATGCTCATTTATTGACATTTATTTATTGCAGTACTGAGGATTGAACTGAGGGACGTTCTACCTCCGAGCTATACCCCTAGCCATGTTCTTTATTCCTTATTGGAAACAGGGTCTCACTAAATTACAGAGTGTCTCTCTCGCTAAGTAGCTGAGGCTGGTTGCAAACCGGGAATCCTCTTGTCTCAGCCTCCCAAGTATTGGGATTACAAGCTTGTGCCACCACGCCTGGCTCCAGGCACTCATTTCTAAAACATTCAAAATCAGCAAGGTGGTGCACACCTGTAATTTAGCTCTTGGGAGGCTGAGATAGGAGGATCAGGATCAGTGAAGAACTGCAGCAACTTAGCCAAGACTCTTAGCCAGCTATGGTGGTGCGTGCGGGTAGTTCCCAGTACTTGGGAGGCTGAGAGGGAAGGATCGATGGCACGTTCAAAGCCAGCCTTGGCAATTTAGCGAGGCTCTTAGCAACCTAGTGAGACCCTGTTTCCAAATAAGAAATAAAATCAAGCTAGGGGTGTAGCTTGGAGGTAGACTGCCCCTGGGTTCAATCTTCAACACTAAAAAATAAAAACATCAAGTCGGGTATGGTGGCAAACATTTGTGATCCCAGTACTTGGGAGGCTGAGACAGGAGGATCTCAGGTTCGCAGACAGCCACAGCTACTAAGTGAGACCTCACAACTTAGTGAGACCCTGTTTCAAAATAAACAATAAAAAATCAGGCTGGGGGTATAACTTGGAGGCAGAATGCCCCTGGGTTCAGTCCTCAGCAACACACACACACACGCACAAATTAATTAATTAATAAAAAAAAGTCTGTGGCCAGGCATGGTGGTGCATGCCTGTAGTTCCAGTATTTGGGAGGCTGAGAAAGGAGGATCACAGGTTTGAGGACAGCCTCAGCAAGCAGTGAGACTCTCATCAATCTAGCGAGACTCTGTTTCAATTAATTAAAAAAAAAAATAGGGTCGAGCGTGGTGGAGCATTATTGTAATCCCAGTATTTAGGAGGCTGAGATAGGAAGATTGTGGTTTGCAGCCAGCCTCAGTAACTTAGTGAGCCCCTTTGCAACTCAATGAGACCCTGTTTCAAAATAAAGAATAAAAAATTGGGCGAGGTTGAATGCCCCTGGGTTCCACCCCCAGTACTGAAAAAAAAAAAAAATAGGGCAGGGAGTGCAGTTTTAACAGTAGAATACCCCTGGGTTCAATCTTCAGTGTTGCAAAAAAAAAAAAACCCCAGAAAACTCCCTCCACCCCGTCCTGCTGACACCCACTTTCAGCTCTGTCCCGGGGTCTCTGAGCCTGAGCACTCTTCTCCTGCACTTCACTGGGGGTCTGAGACTCCTGGTGTCACGGCCTCCGCTGCAGCTTTGTGCAGGTGAGCCCCTTCTGAAACGCTCAAGACTCGAGGCTGCTGGGGACTCTGCTGAAGGACAAGGGAGACGAGACCCAATGCTCACTTGAGTCTCTTCTCTCTCCTGATCGAAGCCCTGATTCTGCGTCCACACCCATGGGGAGAGCCAGAGGCCTCCAGGTTCCTCGCGCCCCCGCAGACTCATGTCTCTCCATCCTAGCTGCTGTGCTGGTTCTTCGGCATGTCCCCATTCTGTCCCCGCCCTTTGGTCCCTGTGTACCTCGGCATCATCCATTCTGTCTTGCTGGCACCAGCAGAACGTCCTTGTGCCTCCCGAGCTGCTCTCTGTTCCCTGCCCCAGATCCACCTTTTGTTATCTGGAATTCTCTTTCCAGGGGGTCACGTTTTTATTTTTCAGGTTTTTTTTTTTTTTTTTTTTTTTGCAGTACTGGGGATGGAGCCCAGGGCCATTCTACCTCCGAGCTACACCCCCAGCCCTATTTTTTATTCTTTACTTTGAAACAGGGTCTCATTGAGTTGCAAAGGGCCTCACTAATCAACTGAGGCTGTCTGTGAACCCAGATCCTCCTGTCTCAGCCTCCTGGCTGCTGGGATCACAAATGCGCACCACCATGCCTGGCTAAATCCTATTATATTTTTATTTGGAAACAGGGTCTCACTAAGTTGCTGAGGCTGGCTGTGAACCTGGGATCCTCCTGTCTCAGCCTCCCAAGTACTAGGATATGGCTATGCACCCCCTGCCTGGCAGATGCTACTTAAAATACTGAGAAACAAATAGATGGAAATGATTTAGCAAGAATAAATACAAAGGTTTCTCACTGCCCTGAGGGTACCACCCGAAGCCCCCTCCACAGATACTGCTCGCTGATGCCGGCCATCCCCACAGACGTGCCAGAGACTTTGCACTGTCTGCCAAGTTGGTGAGAGGAGAGTGGGAGTTGGGCAGAGGAGAGTGGAGGGTGAACTGTTCGCCCACATGGACCTCCATCAACTCTGCCCTCAGCTGCCAAAAGACAGTATCATCATGCTGTGACCCCGGGCCCTTCCCTCCGTTAGTGAAAGTATTAAAATTAGATTTTACAACTGTGTTGTTATTTAAAAAAAAGCCTAAACAGGGCTGAGGATATAGCTCAGTGGTAGAGCACTTGCCTAGCATGCAGGAAGGCCTGGGTACCATCCTCAGCATCCCAAAACAAGCAAAAATAAAATCTAAGTTGGGTATGGTGGCACGCGTCTGAATTCCAGTACCGGGAGGCTTAGGCAGGAGGATCCCAGGTTAAAGGCCAGCCTGGGCAATTTAGAGAGACCCTCAGTAATTTAGCAAGATCTTGTATCAGAATAAAAATTAAACTCAACAATGTAGCAAAATTCTTAACATCCTATAGCAAGATCCTGTTTCAAAACAAAACAAACCAGGCCAGGCATGGTGGTGCACATTTGTAAGCCCAGCATTTGGGAGGCTGAGATAGGAGGATCGCGGTTTGTGAACAGCCTCAGCTACTACTTAGTGAGGCCCTCTGCAACACAGTGAGACCCTGTTTCAAAATAGAGAATAACAGTCAGGCGTGGTGGCGCACGCTTATAATCCCAGCATTCGGGAGGCTGAGACCAGAGGATCCTGGTTCGCAGACAGCCTCAGCTATTCAGTGAGGCCCTCTGCAACTTAGTGAGATCTTGTTTCGAAATAAAGAATAAAAATAGTGCAGGGGTAGCTTGGAGGTAGAATGGCCCTGGGTTCCATCCCCAGACCTGCCAAAAAAAAAAAAAATTGGGGGTATAGCTGGTAGAATGCCCTTAGGTTCAATCCCCAGTACAGCAACACACACACACACACACACACACACACACACACACACACACACACACACACACACACACGGCTGGTATAGCTTGGAGGAAGAATGCCTCTGGGTTCAACTCAGTACTACAAAATCCCCTTCAAAACCAAAACCCCCCAAAAAACAAAAACCCATCATCCAGTCTAGATTCACTGTAACATTCCTTATCATTCATTTTTACTTTATGTTGCAAATTGAATTCAGGGTTTGGGAGGCTGACTGGAGGATTGTGGTTCGTGGCCAGCCTCAGCTACTTAGTGAGGCTCTCTGCAACTCAATGAGACCCTGTTTCAAAATAAAGAATAAAAAATAGGGCAGGGAGTGTAGCTCGGTGGTGGAATGCCCCTGGGTTCCCAGACCCACTACCCAAAATATTTTGAATTCAGGGCTCACATGCTAAATACATGCTCTACCACTGAGCTATATACCCCCAATTCTTCATTTTAAAATAAATCAGCCAGGCATGGTGGCACACACTTGTAATCTCAGTACTTGGGAGGCTGAGACAGGAAGAGTGCAGTTTTGGCAACCAGCCACAGCAACTTAGTGAGACTTTTAATTTTTTTTGGTGGTACTGGGGTTCCTGGAAGCCCTTCTACCTCTGGGCTACACTCCCAGACCTATTTTATATTTTTATTTGGAAACAGGGTCTCTTAAGCCACTGTGGCTGGCTTCGAGCCTGAACGATTCCTCCTGTCTCCGCCTCTTGGGGATTACAAGCATGAGCCACCACGCCCCGCAAGACTTTGTTTTAAAATAAAGAATAAAGCCACTGGGTGGTGGCGCACGTTTGTAATCCCAGCATTTGGGAGGCTGATACCGGATGATTGATGTTCGAGGACAGCCTCAGCTACTTAGTGAGGCTCTCTGCAACTCAATGAGACCCTGTTTCAAAATAAAGAATAAAAAATAGGGCAGGGAGTGTAGCTCAGAGGTCAAATGCCCCTGGGTTCCACCCCCAGACCTACACACACAAAAAAATAAATAAAAAATAAAGCTGGGCTGGGGGATGTAGCTCAGTTGTAAAGTGTTTGCCCAGCAAGCACAAGGCCATGGGTTCAGATCCAGCACTGAAAAAAACAAAACAACAAAACAAAGAATAAAGCATGGTGGCTCCTTGTAATCCTCGTACTTGGGAGGCTGAAACAGTAGGACTCAACTACTTAGTGAGTAGTTAGCAAATCCCTGTCCTAATAAAGGAGAAAAAAAAAAAAAAACAAGGCTAGGGTATAGCTCAGAGGTAGAATGTTCCTGGGTTCAATACTCAGTACTGCAAAAAGTAAAAAGAAAATAAATTAATAGCTGGGCGTGGTGGCGCACGCTTGTAATCCCCGCGCTTGGGAGGCAGAGACAGGAGGATCGCGCAGGTTCGAAGCCAGCCGCGCGCGCTGGCTTAGGAGACCCTGTTTCCAAATAAAAATGTAAAAATAGGTCTGGGAGTGTAGCCTGGAGGTAGAAGGGCTTCCAGGAGCCCCAGTACCATCAAAAAAAAAAAAAAAAAAAAAAAAAAAAAGAAAATAAATTAAAACAATTTCCAGGGTCCCTAAAAAGCACAGCGAGCCCTACGTCTCATAGAGCTGCTGACCTTGCCTGAGCGCAATAACCGGACTGCCTTGAAGTGTGAAGAAATGCAGATTTGCCAGGCATGATGGCACAGGCTTGTAATCCCAGCATTCGGGAGCCGAAGACAGGAGGACTGCAGTTTGCCAACAGCCTCAGCTACTATTTAGTGAGGCCCTTTGCAGCTCAGTGAGACTGTTTCAAAATAAGGAATAAAAAATAGGGCTGGGGTGTAGCTCTGCGGTAGAATGCCCCCGAGTTCCCTCCTCCATACCACGGGAAAAAAAAAAAAAAAAAAGAAATGCAGATTAGTGCTAACACTGCCTTCTAATATGTCTTACTAGGCTAGCTCACTAACACAGTTCTCTCCAGGCTCTCCCAAGGGACAGCCACCTACTCATAGCTGCTAAATACACAGCCCATGATGGTACATTTAACACGAACGCGGAACCGTCCTCAGCCTGGCATTCAGAGCTGTCCTCTGCAAGGGGTTGGCGCTGCGGACAATGTCTCCGCTATTGTCCCCTCCCCCAGTTGCCAGTGGAGGAAAACTGGGCCTCGGAAGGCCTCAAACTTGGGGGAGATGGCACAGAGAAAAAAGGCGGTGAGTCCAGGATGTCCACCCATCTGCGCTTACGGGTTGCTTGGGACAGATTGAACTTGAGGTGCCCCGGGGCCTTCCAGGGGAGAGAAGTATAGGACATATTGGATCAACCAGTTGAAGGCTCAGGAGACCCTGGGCTCATGATGGAGGCTTGGGAATTCCTGGCGGCACTGAGGGCTTCCAACTGCATCGCTCCTCCTCTCTTCTGGGGCCTAGAATTATTCTTGCACCTCGGAACCATCAACCCCTCTTGCTCCAGTGGCGGGCAGCCTGGCTGGCTGGGCGCCCTCTTGCACAGGCGTCTCTGGCTTTTGAGACACCTGTTGGAAACGCACCGGCGTGGCTTTCCCTCTTTGGTGCTGGGCACTCTCTAGGTGCCCAGCTCCCAGGTGACAGTCTAAGCACTCACCCACCTACTAAATATTTACTGAGGCCCCGCTGCATGCCACACAGCATTCTAAGCACAGAGGCTGGAACTGTCAGCCAAGGTACAGGCCTTTGCTCCAGGAGCTCATGATGGCCCAGAGGCTCGGGGGACAGGAACAGATAACAAAGAACAGTGCAGCGTGGAGGTTCCCTGGAGAGGGCCGAGGTGCAGGGACGCTGGTTGGGGTCAGGGACTGATGGGCTTCCAGGAACAAGGGGAGGCCCAGGGCTTGAGAAGACAGGAGGAGGTAGGGCAGCCCAGAAGGCAGATGGAGAGGAGGAGCAACCCAGATGATGGTCACAGGACGCACTATGGGGTCAACGTATGAAAAACATTTTAAATTGTCTTACGATCACAAATGCTAGTTAGTGTTGGTGCAGGTGCATCTGTTCAGCAGTGGTGTGGCTGGTACAGATGAGGGACCTGGGCTTCACATTTAGTGCCATCGGACACCCTGGCTCTGGTCTACTCTTTCTCTGTGGTACTAAGGATAGAACCAAGGGCTTCTGACACTGAGCTGCTCTGGTGAATTTTTTTTTTCCCAGTACTGGGGATGGAACCCAGGGGCATTCTAATTCTGAGCTATACCCCCAGCCCTACTTTTTATTCTTTATTTTTGAAACAGGGTCTCACTGGGCTACAAAGGGCCTAAGTAGCCGAAGCTGTCTGCGAATCATAATCCTCCCATCTCAGCCTCCCAAATGTTGGGATTACAAACCTGCGCCACCACACCCGGCTTGGTTAATTCTTTTATTTTGTATGCTGGGGATTGAACCCAGGGGCCTTCTACCTTTGAACTTTGAGCTACATCCCCATCCTATTTTAAGTCTGAAATGGTCTTGCTAAGTCACTGAGAGCCTCACTAAATTGCTGGGGGTAGCTTCAAACCCCACCTTTCAGATGGCAGATCAGTAATCCTGCTTTTTTTTTTTTTTTGTGGTACTGGGGGTGGAACCCAGAGTTTCTACCTCCAGACTATACTCCCAGACCTTTTTTATATTTTATTTGGAAACAGGGTCTCAGTAAGTTGCTGAAAGCCTCACTAAGTTGCTGAGGCTGGTTTCGAACCCATGCGATCCTCCTGTCTCAGCCTCCCAAGAGCAGGGATTACAAGCCCCCCCCCCCCCCCCCCCCGCCCTGCAGTAATCCTGCTTTGTTAACCTGACTCTCGTGGGTTGGGCTGGCTGCTTCTCCTCCTCTGTGACCCTCAGGCCTTGGCATGAACTGTCCCTTCAGCCTAGAAGACGTCCATGTGGATGCGACCTCAGCTCCACTACTGTGTACCAGCCACGAGCCAGGTGCTCTGCTACCCACTACATATTTAGAATGCATATGCTACCCCAAGGGACTCAGGACTTGAGCGCTACTGAGGGTCAGCCTTACTCACAAGATTTACTGTTTTTTTTTGTGTGTATAGTTTTGTGGATTGAGGGGCATTCTACCTCCAAGCTACACCCCCAGCTCTCTTTTTTACTCTTTATTTTGAAGCAGGGTCTCACTAAATTGCGGAGGGCATCACTAAGTAGCTCTGGTGGAGATCGAGTCTTTTTATTTTTGAAACAGGGTCTCAAAGGGCCTTACTAAGTAGCTGAGACTGTCCTCCAACCCCGATACTCCTGTTTCAGCCTCCTGAATGCTGGGATTACAAGTTTGTACCACCACGCCCGGCCTATTTTAAATCTTTTTTTTTTTTTTTTTTGGTGGTACTGGGGTTCCTGGAAGCCCTTCTACCTCCGGGCTACACTCCCAGACCTATTTTTACATTTTTATTTGGAAACAGGGTCTCCTAAGCCAGCGCGCGCGGCTGGCTTCGAACCTGCGCGATCCTTCTGTCTCAGCCTCCCAAGCGCGGGGATTACAAGCGTGCGCCACCACGCCCGGCCTGTTTTAAATCTTAATGGAGACATTGAGACTCACAGAAAGTAAGATGGAGAAAGCATGAATGAATGTAATTTGGGGCTTGCCTCGGGATGCACACATCAAGCTTGTGCCTTTGTCAGGCTACTGGCTCTGTGTCTCGGGGCCTCCGCATGGATCATGTCATCAGACTATGGCTATTTGTCCCAAAACGTGGTTGGGCGATGTATTCCACTGACTGCAGCCGAGAAAATGTCTAGCCACAAATGGAAACATTTACTGCAATAAAAGCAGCAGCCGTGATACACCGTGAGTGTTTTTACCTGGGAAACTCACACCAGCGCTTCCCCTGCCTCTTCACCACGGTTCCAGTTTGTAACCTACAGACCAGAGTGAGTCGCATATAAACCTTGCGAGGCCTCGATGCAGCCAGCCAGGCTCTGGAAATAGCAGCTGCGGCCACAAACCAAAGAACAGGCCTCTGTGAGCAGAGTGAAAGCGACTGTTTGTCCTGAGCTCATCTTTTAAGCCACCGCGAACTCCCCACTTTACTCAAGTAGTGTTCAAGCGAAGATAGGGATCAATTACAGGAAAGTAGGCTGCCCAGTGATATTAGGTTTTCCTTTCCCTACTAAGTTTCTGAGGCCTCAATTTCCCAGTTTTCCCCAGGAGCGGAGGTAGGAGGCCCACTGAGCATGACTGGGGGTGAGGCTTGGGAGCCATGGGGGACCAGGAGACACAGACCTTTCTGGTGTGGAAGCCGTTCTCGGGGTGACTGGGGTCACCCCTGCACTCTGGGCCTGGCCTTCGTGAACACGGGCGGCCTCAGCCCAGTGATTCCACTGCACCATCTCAAAGGAAACCTTCTCTCATTTTTCAGACTTTGAGGTTATCTCTTCAGCCAAACTGCCACCATTTCACTTAGGAAGTGTTCAGAAACACTTCCCTAGGAGACTTGCATCTAAACCACGTGACTTCCTGAGCAACTTCACACCTGGAGCTGCCTTCCCAGCTCAACACAGCCCTTACTCTAAAAATGCTGGGAGGGTGGGGCGTGGTCGAGCACATCTGTAGTCCCAGTACATGGGAGGCTAAGACAGGAGGATCACAGGTTCAAGGCCAGCCTCAGAAATTTACTAAGACCCTGTTTCTTTTTTGGTTACTGGAGATGGAATCAAGGGGGCTTTTTAACAATGAACTACATCCCCAGCCCAATTTTTAATTTTTGTTTTGAAACAGGGTCTCACTAGGTTAATGAGAAGTCTCACTACTTGCTGAGGTTGTTCTGAAGCCTGCATCCTCCTGTCTCAGCCTCACAACTGGATTACAGGAGTGCACTACCATACCCAGTAAGACTTTTTCAAAATAGGGTTGGGGGTATAGCTCAGAGGTCGAATGCGCCTGGGTTCAATCTGCAATATCCCCCACCCCATACAAACAATCTGGGAGGCCTGGGAATGCAGCTTAGTAATGGAGGCTTGCCTGCCTGCCTTCCATCCGTAGCCATCCGTGCCTGCGCACACACGTGGGCGGCAGACTCACAGCTCGGCCAGTATGCTCTTTCCAGTGGCGCTGAGGTCATCCTGATATCCCCTCTAAACATGTACGACTGTCCTCTGCCCACCATTACTGATGCTGAGCTGAGACACTGTGTGGAGCCCCTCAAAGGCCGGAGAGCTTGGAGGCTGGCGGGCACAGAGGGAGCAGAGGCAGGAGGGCGTACCTCGTCTACCTAAGCCCAAAGCCTGAGCCAGGTGCCAGAAGAGGGAATAAAACTTCTTGTTGCTCTGAAACACTTTAGAGATGCCATGGTCTCTAGCAGATCATAGACTTCATTTTAAAAGATAAATACCATTTTTATGATCGTCTTTTCCAGTTTCAAGGTAATTCAGTAATAGAAAAAATGAGAGTTCTCTCTCTCTCTCTCTCTCTCTTTCTTTGGTGGTTCTGGGGGTGGAACCCAGGGGCTTTCTACCTCCGGGCTATATTCCCAGACCTATTTTTATATTTTATTTGGAAACAGGGTCTCACTAAGTTGCTGAGAGCCTCACTAAGTAGCTGAGGCTGGCTTTGAACCCGTGTGATCCTCCTGTCTCAGCCTCCCAAGCACGGGGATTACAAGCGTGCGCCACCATGCCCGGCTGTACCCTTCTTTTTTATTAATTTTGTGGTGCTGGGGATTGAACCACCTCTGAGCTACATCCCCAGCCCTACTCTTTTTTTTTTGGAGGGGGGCAGTGGGGATTGAACACAAGGGCATTCTACCTCTGGGCTACACTCCCAGCCCCTTTATTTTTTATTCTTTATTTTGAAACAAGGTCTCAGTAAGTTGCTGAGGCTGGCCACAAATCTGCAATCCTCTTGTCTCAGTCTCTCAAGTACTGAGATTAAAAGCCTGCACCGCTATGCTCCTTCTTCCTGTTTTAAAACCTTTTAGTGGAGCTGAGCAAGGTGGATGTGGGCACTGGGCCTAGGGTGGTGGCAAAGGCAGGCATGGAGGGAGTGATGGCGGTGTGGGGATGTCGGAGCCTGGGGGAAGCAAAGAGGGCACAGGGAGGTGGCAAAAGATTGGCGAATCACAAGAGAGCTGACCCTGCAGAGAAGTATACTGAGGATCATAGAAGCCAGGTTCTTTTATTGTTAGAGAAGTGAGTTCTGAATACAGAAAGGGAGAGAACTATAACTCTTGTGGCAGTAGACTGGAATTAAAGGTATTGATTTAAACTGAGTTTTCAACATATATTAATATAGAGGTTAGTCAGGTGCCGTGGCATTTGCCCGAGGCTGAGATGGGAGGATTATAGTACAAGGCTAGCCTCAGCAATTTAGTGAGGCCATTTCAAAATAATTAATAAAATAGAGCTGGGGATGTAGCTCCAAGGTAGAATGCTTCTGGGTTCAATCCTTAGAACCAAAATAAATAAATAAAAATACATAAAATAGAGCCGGGAATGGTGGCACATGCTTGTAATCCCAGCATTTGGGAGGCTGAGACTAGAGGATCGCAGCCAGCCTCACCTACTTAGTGAGACCCTGTTTCAAAATAAAGAATAAAAAATAGGGCAGGGGGTGTAGCTCGGAGGTCGAATGCCCCTGGGTTCTATCCACAGACCTGAAGCGGGGGTGGGGGGGGGGAGCCAGGTGTGGTGGCACACTCTTGTAATCCCAGTATTTGGGAGGCTGAGGGCTGAGAGACAGAGACAGGAGGATTGCAGGTTCATGGCCAGCCTCAGCAACTTGTGAGACCCTCCATAACTTAGTGAGACCCTGTTTTTTTTCTTTTTTTCTTTTTGCGCGGTACTGGGGATGGAACCCAGGGGCATTCTACCTCTGAGCTACACCCCCCACCCCCTTTTTAATCTTTATTTAGAAGCAGCGTCTCACTGAGTTGCAAAGGCCCTCACTAAGTAGCTGAGGCTTTCCCAAATCACAATCCTTTTCTCTCAGCCTCTCAAATGCTGGGATTACAAGCGTGTGCAATCATGCCCAGCTTCCATGTTTTAAAACAAAACAGGGCGGGGTGTACAGCTTGGAGGTAGAAAGGCCTTGGGTTCCATCCCCAATACCACAAAAAAAAAAAAAAAAAAAAAAAAAAGTCCTACTGCTGAGCTACAGTCCTGTAATCCTAGTATTCAGGTTTGAGGCCAGCCTCAGGAATTTAGGGAGACCTTCAGAAACACAGGGAGAGCCCATTTTAAGATTAAAAATAAAATATTGAGAGTATAGCTTGGAGGGAGAATGCCCCTGGGCTCAACCCCCAGTAACTCCCCCCGCCAAAAAAAAGGGGGGGGGTCGGTCTAGGTATAGCTATCTTGGAGGTAGAAGGCCCAAAATCCCAACCTCCCCAATGCAACAGAACAAAATAATTGGATAAAGCTGGGCGTGGTGGCGCACGCTTGTAATCCCCGCACTTGGGAGGCTGAGACAGGAGGATCACACAGGTTTGAAGCCAGCCTCAGATACTTAGTGAGGCTCTCAGCAACTTAGTGAGACCCTGTTTCCCTGTTTCCAAATACAATATAAAAATAGGTCTGGGAGTATAGCCCAGAGGTAGAAAGCCTCTGGGTTTCACCCCAGTACCACAAAAAAAAAAAAAACCAAAAAAAAAACCAACAACAAAAAATAATTGGATAAAACAGAACTATCAGTCCATACTGAGGAAAAAAAAAAAAAAAAAAAAAGGGAAGGGGAAACAGAAAAACTTTCCTTACACTAGAATGTCAGCCAAAAGATAGAGGGTACTAGAAATCTCTATCTGGCAACCATCACAGTAGTAACTCAGCCACATTAGTGATAGATACTGAATCTATGGAGTAAAAGTTTGATGAGTAGGATATTTACAATCTCAAAGCACTTCTTTGTAAATAGTAACTTCATAGTGCAGTGAAGCGACTTCACCAGTGTTGGAGAACTTACAAGGCGTGTGACTGCCTGATCCAATGCAACTGGACAGAGCACCACTCCTCTCCGCAGCCCTCAGTGCAAAACCTGAGCCAAGTCCTGAGGACACCAGCGCCACTTGACAGCATGCAGCAGGGCCTGTACTCACAACACCAAGGTTAAGCAGGCTGAAGAATCATTCCGTATCTATCAAATGGAACAAATTTTTTTTTTGTGGGTCTGGGAATGGAACCCAGGGGCATTCGACCTCTGAGCTACACCCATTACCCTGTTTTTTATTCTTTATTTTATTTATTTTTTGTGGTACTGGGGTGGAACCCAGGGGCTTTTCTACCTCCAGGCTATACTCCCAACCCTATTTTATATTTTATTTGGAAACAGGGTCTCACTAAGTTGTTGAGAGCCTAAGAAGCTGAGGCTGGCTTCGAACCTGCGCGATCCTCCCGTCTCAGCCTCCCAAGTGTGGGGATCACAGGCATGCAACTTAGTGAGACCCTGTTTCCAAATAAAATATAAAATAGGTTAGGGGAGGTAGAAGGCCCCTGGGTTCTATCCCCAGTACCACAAAAAAATAAAATAAAATAGGACTAAAAAATAGGGCTGGGGGTGTCGTTCGGAGGTACAGTGCTTCTAAGGTTCCATCCCCAGTACCGCAAAAAAAAAAAAAAAAAAAAAAAAAAAAGAAGAAAAAAAAATCTAGGTGGCACAATACTTGCTTGGTTATTGTGTACAAGGTTCTGTCCGATATCACTTAAAAAAAAAAACAGAAGCCAGGCGTGGTGGCGCACACTTGTAATCCCAGCATTCTCTCAAGTCCTGTGTCAAACATGTAAGGGAAGTTAGGCACTTGGTACAAACCTGTTATCCCCATATTTGGGAAGCTAAGACAGGAGGATTGCAGATTCAAGGGCTGTATGAGGCAACTTATCTAGACCAATTCAAAATTAAAATTAAATAGGGATGAGGGTATAGCTCAGAGGCAGTGCCCCTGGGTTCAATTTCCAGTAACTCACTCACCCGCCCCACACCCACCCACACCCACAAGCTGGGTGTGATGGTACACTTTTGCAATCTCAGTACATGGAAAGATGAGACACAACAAAACTCAAAACCAAAAAAACTCAAAGGATTATTTTAAAAGTTTGTACTTTAAATTTATTTTTCTTCCTGGTACTAAGGATTCAGACATTCTAACCCTAAGCTACATCCCTATTCCCTTTATTTTTTTGCGGTACTGGGGTTGGAACCCAGGGGCATTCTACCTGAGCTACACCCCCAGCCCTATTTTTATTCTTTATTTTGAAACAAGAGTCTCACTAAGTTGCAAAGGGCCTAAGTACCTGAGGTTATCCACGAACCGCAATCCTGTCTCAGCTTCCCAAATGCTGGGATTACCAGCATGTGCCACCACGCTGGCTCTTTTTAGTTTTTTGTTGAGATGTGCTTTTCCTTTGTACTAAGGTAGACCTTGAACTTATCCTCCGACATCAGCATTCCAAGTAGCTGAGATTACAGGTGTGCACCACCAAGCCTGGATACTCCTTTTAATTCCTTTTTTTCCTGGTACTAGGGATTCAACCCAGAGGTACTCCACCACTGAGCTACATTCTCAGCCCTTCGTATTTTGTCTTTGAAACAGGGTCTCACCCAGTTGCTGAGGCTGTCCTCAAACCTGTGTTCTTCCCCTCTTAGCCTCTCAAGTACTGGGATTACTGGCATGCACCACCATGCTTGCCCTTTAAATTCTCTGGACTCGGGTTAGAGGAGCAATAGTGCTTAAAATTCCAGGGAACTAAGCTTTAAACAGGAGATTGTGAGTAATATATAAGGACATCTCACTTGAGGTTCTAAGAAAGAGATCCTACGACAGATGATTCCCACTTTGCTTCCCAGAGCTTCACGTGACCTTTAGTCATCTTTGTATAAACTCCAATTGCTTGGCACTGGAGTTGCCAAGTAGTTTAACGTAACTTACAGTCAAATGACACTTGACATATATAACACTTTCATGTGGGAATCTTTTTTCCTTTGAGTGGGGGAGGAGGCTGGGGATTGAATCCTGGAGTCTCTGCTAAGCACATGCTAGCACTAAACTACACCTCCAGCCAACCCTTGTTTTAAATTAAAAAAAAAAAATCTGTAGCTGGGTGTGGTGGCACACACTTGTAATCCCAGTACTTGGGAGGCTGAGATAGGAGGATTGCAGGTTTGTGGACAGCCTCAGCTACTAGTGAGTAAAATAAAGAGAAAAAAAATTAGGGCTGGGGGTGGGTGTAGCTCAGAGGTAGAATGTCCCTGAGCTTCAATCCTTAGTACCAAAAAAGAAAAAGGGTTTTTTCCCCCTTGTGAGCAGGGTGTGGTGGTACATGCCTGCAATCCCAGTACTTGGGAAGCTGAGACAGGAAGATCACAGGTTTGTGGCCTGCCTCAGTTACTTAGTGCTAAAGACTCTGTTTCAAAATAAAGAATAAAAAATAGGGCTGGGAGTATAGTTTGGAGGTAGAATGACCCTGGCTTCAATCTCCAGTTCTGGAAAAAAAAATTTGTCCAGGCTAGTCTTTAACTTTTTTTTTTGGTTATTGTTATTGAAGTGGGGATTAAACCCAGGGGCATTCTACTTCTGAGCTACACACTCAGCCATTTATTTTTTATTTTTGTGGGTCTGGGGATAGAACCCAGGGTCATTTGACCTTCAAGCAATACCCCTTGCCCTATTTTTTATCCTTTATTTTGAAACAGGGTCACACTAAGTTGTGGAGGGCCTACATAGCTGAATGCTGGGATTACAAGTGGGTGCCACCATGCTTGGCTCCAGATCTTATTTATAAGTCCCCATGTACAAGATTTTAGTTATTAAAAAAATTTCAGCCAGGCGTGGTGGCGCACACTTGTAATCCCAGTGCTTGGGAGGCTGAGTCAGGAGAATCATAAAAGTTCAAAACCAGCCTCAGCTACTTAGTGAGGCTCTCAGCAACTTAGTGAGACACTGCTTCCAAATAAAGTATAAAATAGGTATGGGAGTATAGCCCGGAGGTATAAAGCCTCTGGGTTCCACCCCCAGTATCACAAACAAAACAAAACAAACAAACACAAAACAAAACAACAACCAAAAAAACCTCACACACACACACACACACACACACACACAAAAAAAAAAAAAAAAAAAAAAAAATTTCAGCCAGGTGTGGCGATCCCAGCATTTGGGAGACAGAGTGGAGGATTGAAGTTTGCAGCCAGCCTCAGCTGCTTAGTGAGGCCCTCTGCAACTCAGTGAGACCCTGTTTCAAAATAAAGAATAAAAAATAGGGCTGAGGGTGTCGCTTAAAAGTAGAATGACCCTGGGTTTTACGGGGGTGGGGTGGGTTGGGGGGGTGGGGGGTTCAGTTATTAGTTACAAAATGGCAAGACAGAATGAGAACTTAGCAAAGTAACTTGAGAAAAGTATATATTGATGGGCTTCATAAACATAAAATACAAATGTTAATCTTAATTAAAAAAATAATTTTTCTTAGGTTCAGGGTTCAAATGTGTTTAAATTTGCTGCTTCTTCTTGCTGCTTATTTCTGATGGCACCGGGGACAGAACTCAGGGCCCTAGCACTCTAGGCAGGTGCTCTACCAGCAAGCCAACACACCCAGCCCTTGCCTGAATTCTCGAACTGTCCAACATCCACGCGCCAGCATTTACAGATGTTCTTCTGAAACACAGTGCGCTCGCAGCCTGTCAGGAGCAGGTGCCTCTCAGCTGGCGCTGGACAGAAGAGGTTTGCGGTACTTGCACTGAATCCAAACGCGGTACATGGTCAGCTGTTTCCCTCGGTTCACTTGTAGCCGGCGATCCACCAGGTTCTGCACCTTTTCCAGTCCTGCAGTACTAAAAAGCGTGTCCAGTTCATCTAGTTTGGAAAGAGAAGATGTTTACACATTTCCCCTGAAGAGGCATTTTGTCAACTCATTCCCAGGCTAAGTGGGACCGTGAGATATTGCCGTCATCATGTCGTTAAAGTGTCTCTGGCACAGTTCAGTTATTTATTCAGTGGCAACTTGGTAACAGCAAGTTCATATTTAGGCTGGAGAAGCCAAACCCAGTGGGAAGTCGGCCTGGAACCCAGAGGGATGTCTTCTCCAAGAGATGAGAGGAGTTTCTAAGAAGGGAGAAGTGGCAGGCCAGCGTTTAAAGAGGTTTTGGTCTAGAGCTGGGAGAATGGCTCACGGAAGGGTGCTGGCATGCACACACTGAGGCCGTGCCTTTGCCCAGCACTACAGCAGAAAGTGAGAGACCTTTGGTTTATATCTGGCCCCTAGGGCGCTTTGAATACCTTCAAGTTATACAGGAAAAATCTATACATATAAAATAAATTTAATTTTTTAATTTTTTTTGTGGTGCTGGGGATTGAACCCAGGGGGCATTCCATCTTCAAGCTACACCCCCAGCCCAATTTTTTTTTTTTTGTGGTATTGGAGATTGAACCCAGGGACATTCTAACTCAGAGCTACACCCCCAGCCCTACAGGGTCTCACTGAGTTGCGAAGGGCCTAAGTAGCTGAGGCTGTCCGTAAACCGGGATCCTCCAGTCTCAGCCTCCTGTAATGCTGGGATTACAAGTGTGTGCCACCATGCCCGGCTTTTTAGGGACCTTATTAAGGAAGTCTCTGCTACCATGCCTGGCTAATTCTTTATTTTGAAACAAAGTCTCACTAAGTAGCTGAGGCTGGTTGTGAACCTGGATCCTTCAGTCTCAGCCTTGTCTCAGCCTTCCAAGTACTGGGATTATAAGCGTGTGCCACCATGCCAGCCTTCAAAGCAATTATTTTTTTGTGTGGTACTGAACATCGAACCCAGGGTATTCTACCTCTGAGCTACACCTCTTCTAGCCCTATTTCTCCGCCCACCTCCATCTCTTTCTTTTGTGTGGTACTGGGGATTGCCCAGGGGCATTCTATCTCCAAGCTACATCTCTAGCCCTACTTTTTATTTTTATTATTTTTTGGTGGTACTGGGAGTGGAACCCAGGGGCTTTCTATCTCCAGGCTATACTCCCAGACCTATTTTATATTTTATTTGGAAACAGGGTCTTACTAAGTTGCCGAGAGCCTCACTAAATATCTTGAGGCTGGCTTTGAATCTGTGTGATCCTGTCTCAGTCTCCCAAGCGTGGGGATTATAAGCGTGTGCCACCACACTTGGCTTCATTTTTATTTTGAAACAGGGTCTCACTAAGTTGCGGAGGGCCTCACTAAATAGTTAAGGCTGGCCATGAAACTGCAATCCTCCTGTCTCAGCCTCCCAAGTACTAGGATTAAAAGCATGGGCCATGCCAGGCGTGGTGGCGCACGCTTGTATTCCCCATGCTTGGGAGGCTGAGAGAGGAGGATCACATAGGTTCGAAGTCATCCTCAGCTACTTAGTGAGGCTCTCGGCAGCTTAGTGAGACCCTATTTACAAATAAAATATAAAACAGGCCTGTAGTATAGCCTGGAGGTAAAAAACCTCTGGGTTCCACCCCAGTACCACCAAAAATAAAAAATAAAAAAATAAAAAAATAAAAATAAAAGCGTGGGCTACCACGCCTGGCTGGCCCTATTTTATTTTGAAACAGTGTCTCATTAAGTTGTGGAGGGTCTTGAACCTGCAATTCTCCTGTCTCAGGCTCCCATCCCCCAGCCCTATTTTTAATTTTTATTTTGAAACAGGGTCTTGCTAGGGTTGATGAGTCTCACTACTTGCTGAGGCTATCTTTGAACCTACAATCCTCCTAACTTAGCCTCCCAAGTACTGGAATTACAGGCTTGTGTCACCATGCCTGGCTCAAAGCAATTATTATTATTATTATTATTATTATTATTATTATTATTATTTTATTTATTTATTTTTGTGGTACATGCACCACCACGCCTGGCTCAAAGCATTTATATTTTAGGGGGAGAGGTTCCATTGCTTTACTAAAAGCTCAAAGTATGTACCAAAGAAAAGTCCAGGAACAGAATATTCAGAAAGCACAGGTAGGGAAAGAAGCCACGTGCAGGACAGGCAAGGGGAGGGGGCAGTCTAGGGTGTCCCTGGAGCTCGGGAAATGACCACCCCTACTCACGGGGGATCTCAGAGGGCAAAGCAGTCCGACCTGGAGATGAGTCATAAAATAAAATAGGCAAGTTTCCACCTCTGGACAAAGTGACAGAAAGGAAGAACAAAGCAGTGCCCTGAAGCCTGGGCTGTGTGGCACAGGGAGAGGGTCAGGGCGGCTTGGGGGCAGCGTGGGAGGTGGAGGGCTGCAGGAGAAAGGCTGTGTGGAAGCTAGGAGGGGCCAGATGTTGCTCCTTCTCAGAGTTCACTGAAGTCTTTTCATCTGGATTTTTGGGACCTTTGGCATAATGATGATCTTTATCATACCTTGTGTGAAGAAGTAGACTCTGGTGCCATCACCTCTCACATAGAAATTTCCAGATAGACACTGACCTGCAGTGACATGGTAAAAATCAAAGACACTTTAAATTTTACTGCTAATCAAACATGTATCAAGATAAAAATTTCTCAGGTGGAAAAGACTCTTTTCTTTGTCATGCTTGGTTCTTTGCGGGAATCTGCAATTTCTCTCCTATAAAGAACGATGCTTTGGAAAACAGCAGCTCTACAGGAACAATGAAACGTCAGTGCTGGAACATACGATGTTTCAGCTCTGTGTGCTAGACTCATTTAATGAAAACAACCTGATTCAATTAATGACCAGAATTTTGTTGAGAGCAGATGACATCTGCTCTTTGGTGACATCCTCTTGCATGTCTCTTCACGTGTCTAAATGCATCCTATATCCATCATGT
Source organism: Muscardinus avellanarius (assembly GCF_963383645.1). Classification (NCBI taxonomy): domain Eukaryota; kingdom Metazoa; phylum Chordata; class Mammalia; order Rodentia; family Gliridae; genus Muscardinus; species Muscardinus avellanarius. The sequence continues at coordinate 57,157,194 of NC_137802.1, read as the reverse complement.
GCTAGTCAATAATCTCCCCAAAGTCTGGACTGAGTAAACAAGGTGCTTCACGAAGGCATACTGGGATAGGACACAGCTCAGTGGTAGAGCACCTGCCTGGCAGGTGTGAAGACCTGGGTCCAATCACCAGTACTGGGGGAAAATTTCATTAATTCATATTTTATCAAAATTGTGGGAGTTTACCTCTTTCTTTGAATAGGCCAGCAGTAGAGGTTTAAGAAGAACTCTATTATTCTTTCCTGGATGTCTTATTTACCGGCCACTTAGAGATGCTCTTCTTCAAAAACATACCATCTTTTCCTTGTCATATATATCAAAATGGCTTTATATACAAGGCACTAATTTTAGAGTCTCATTTTGATTATAGTAGCAAAATACCCAAATTAGCTTTTTGTGTAGGTGTGTGGTATTGGGGAGTGAACCCAGGGGTTCTCTAGCACTGAGCCACATCCCCAGGCATTTCTGTTTTCTATTTTGAGAGAGGGTCTCACTAAGTTGCTGAGGCTGGCTTTGAACTTGTGATCCTCCTGCCTCAGCCTCCCAATTACTGGGATTATACCGAGAGGAAAATACCCTTTTTAAACCGAAGCTGAGCCATGTCATAGCGGCCGTAATCTCGTAGAAGTATCATCCCTCCGGGCTTCAGAAGCCTGCTCAGCCTGTTGATAGCTTTCTGCATCCTGTGGGATAGCGGGAAGGGGGGGAGGGATTAGGAATGCCTAGAGACAGAGTCCCTTTTCCCTGTAGCATATCCCCAAAAGCCTGTGGACTTTCAAACTCCGACACACTAGCCTGGAATCTTAGCTCCTCTGTTCTTGCTTCAGTTAGAAGTGAGAGGACAACTGCACAGCCACAGGGGTTCCTTCTGGTTTTCCTTCTGGCCCACTCCTCATCCTGGGCCATTGCCTCTGCCCCGAACTCCTGTGGGTCTCTGGGAGTCCTGAGCAACCAGTGTGGGGACTGCTAGTGACTCATCTGGTACCCCATTAGACTAGAACTCTTTCAGTGCAGAGGCTGTCTTTTTGTTTGTTAAGTGAATACTTGTCCATGAGAAGTTACAATTTATAGCCTGGGCATGGTGGCACATGCCTGTAATGCTGGGATTACAAGTGCGCGCCACTACCCCTGGCTCCAATTTTTATTCTTTATTTTGAAACAGGTTCTCATTGAGTAGTTGCAAAGGGCCTCACTAAGTAGTAGCTGAAGTTGTCCTCAAGCCACAATCCTTTCTCAGCCTCCCTGTTTTTTAGTTTTTATTTGGAAAAAAGGTCTTACTAAATTGATGAGAGCCTAAATTGCTAAGGCTGTCCTCGAACTGAGATTCTCCATGGAGAAATTCCTCCGTACCACAAAAAACAAACAAACAACCCCCAAAATAACAAACAACCCCCCCCACAGCATTAAAAAGGTCAATAATGTGATGTTATCTACTATCTCTACAACAGCAGCAGTCTGTGAAGTATCCATACAGTCATCAGGCTGCTTCCCCACCACAGCAGTAAAAAGGAAGAACAAAAAATCCCCAACCCCTGCACAGTCTAGACGCACAGGTGAGAGGTTGAAGTAGAAGGTGATTTCAGGACCAATAACAGTGTGCCATTTTGATTTCTATTAGAACATAAAGAGCAGGGCGTGGTGGCACACGCTTGTAATCCCTGTGCTTGGGAGGCGAAGACAGGAGGATCGCGCAGGTTCAAAGCCAGCTGCTTGCTCTGGCTTAAGAGACCCTGTTTCCAAATAAAAATATAAAATAGGTCTGGGAGTGTAGCCCGGAGGTAGAAGGGCTTCCAGGAACCCCAGTACCACAAAAAAAAAAAAAAAAAAAAAAAAAAAAAATACAGAAAACTCTTTTTTCATTTAAAGCCCCTAATCCAAGGTCTCTCGCCACAGCTCTTCGTTAGCCTCTGGGTTACGGGACCTAAAACTTACTTGTCTGAGTGGCAGCACACATATGCGATCCCAGCTACTTGGAGGCTGAGGTAGGATCACAAGCTGGAGGTCAGCCTGGGCAACTTATCAAGACCCGGTTTCAAAATAAAAAACAAAAAGAGCTGAGGTGTAGCTCAGTGGTACAGTGCTTGCCTGGCATGCGTAAGGCCCTGGATTCAATCCCCAGAACCCCAAAAAAGCAAACAAACAAAAAATCCCCCAAAACAACAAACTTACTTGTCTGGGAGAATTGCTGAAAGAACAAAAATGAGAATGATGACATCAACGCTGTCCTGAGGCACAGGGTAACGCTGACCTTCATCACAGAGATCGTGAACAAAGGCAAAACAACGAGAAGGGTCATATTCTGAATTTGTCTGCAGAGAGGCAAAGAGACAAATGGGTCAGAAAATGTGAACAAAGCCCCGAAATAAGCTTATTTTTTACTGCTGCCACGTTTATCAAAAGGATCTATTTCTAGTTACTACAGCATGAGGTTTTCTAGGGAGCCTCACAGGGTAAGACTCAGAACACAACAGGAATCATATGGAATCTTAAATGGTGCTTTTTTTGCATGTGTGGTGCTGGGGATTGAACCCAGAAGCATTCTACCTATGAGCCACACCCGCAGCCCTATTTTTATGTGGAAACAGGGTCTCACTAGGTTGATGAGTCTCACTACTTGCTGAAGCTGTCCCTGAACTTGCGATCCTGTCTCAGCCTCTCAAGTACTGCAATTACAGGTATGCGCCATTACACCTGGATAAATGGTGCTTTTACCTCAAACTACATCCCCAGACATTTTTTAAATTAAACAACAACAACAATAAAATGGTGCTGGGCATGGTGGCGCACGCTTGTAATCCCAACATTCAAGAGGCTGAGACAGGAGGATCATGGTTCACAGACAGCCTCAGCTACTTAGTGAGGCCTCTGCAACTCAGTGAGACCCTGTCTCAAAATAAAGAATAAAAATAGGGCTGGGTGTGCAGCTTGAAGGTAGAATGCCCCTGGGTTCCATCCCCAGTACCACAAAAACAAAAAAACACCCCCCAAAAAACAACAACAAAAAATATTATTTGGAAACAGGGTCTCATTAAATTGCAGAAGGTTTCACTAAGTTCTGGAGGCTGGCTTTGAATCTGCAATCCTTCTGTCTTAGCCTCCCACGTACTAGGATTATAAGTGTGCGCTACCAAGCCTGGCAACACACATGATTTAAAATAACTCCCAACTACAGAATATTATAGACCATGAAATTTTGCAGAAAATTCCATTTATCTAGATGTAGAAAATTTAGTCTATATTTTATTATAAAATTAAGGTATAAGCCTTGACATTCATGTGGTCTTGAGCCACAAGAACAACGAATCCCAAGAAAACAGAACTACCAATTCCCTTTTTTGGGGAAGTTCTACTCAAACCCATGGCCTCAGGCCCACTAGGCAAATGCTCTACCACTGAGCTACTCATCAGGCTCAGAACGGCTAACTCATGAGTGCTTGTGCTAAGTGTCAGGCACACTTTAGGGCATCTTCCCTTCCCATGTTCCTCTTTTTCAGAAATGTGACTTTGTTCCTCATTAGCTGAATCAGGGCGAGTAGACTTAGCAGTGGGGCTGAGGCTGCCATATTCTTTCTGGGGGTTTGGGATTCGGGCAGTTTTTCTTGTGAGGCTCTGTGAACACCTGAACAGGGTGGACTTGTAAGGGATAGAGGGCAGGGAAGTATGTTGGGGCCAAGTGCAAAATCAGGAGCATCAGAGAACACTGGTCTGAAAAAAAAAAAAACAAACAAAAGTACACTAAGCAAAAAGTGGTCAGCGCCAGAACTTATGGGTTTTGTGATGAAAGGATGGGTCAGGAACACCCCACTAGTCAGCCACTTGCGCTGCTATTTTATATCTTTCAAGGGCTGAGTTCCAGTCCTTCCTCAGGCCTAAGCTACGCTTTGCACCCTTACGTTCTATGACATTCCCCTTTATTCTTCAGTTTGTGTAGAAGTTTCTTCCTGTAACTCAAGAATCCCTGAATCATTTAATTGCAATCCTTAAAAAGCCCTGAGTTTGTAAAGGTCAATAACTTTGCCCAAAGCTCCACATTTGCAGAGTGGCAGATCCAGTATGCACACCTGGCTCTTTCCTCCCGGCTGTTTCTGCAGCTCTTTTAATTTTAGCTACAACACAAAAACATAGTGACCTTAATTTTCAGGAGACTCCCTCCCCGAGCCTTTCCTTTTATTTATTTTTAATTTTTTTTTTTGCAGGTCTGAAGATGGATCCCAGGGGCATTCAACCTCTGACCTATATCCCCTGCCCTATTTTTTATACTTTAAGACAGGGTCTAAGTTGCCGAGGGCCTGAGTAGCTGAGACTGTCCGTGAGCTGGATCCTCCAGTCTCAGCCTCTGGAATGCTGGGATTACAAGTGTGCTCCACCACACATGGCTTAGCCTTTTCTTTAATTAATGAAAAAAAAAATGTTTTTGGTATCGTACTAGGGATTGAATCCAGGGGCATTTTACCTCTGAGCTATACTCCCAGCCCTATTTTTTATTTTTTAATTTGAAACAGGGTCTCACTGAGTTGCAAAGGGCCTAAGTAGTTGAGGCTGTTCGTGAACTGCGACCCCGTCTCTGCCTCCCAAATGTTGGGATTACTATGCTCGGTTCCCTATTCTTTATTTTGAAGCAGGGTCTCACTAAGTAGCTCAGGTTGGCCACAAACCTGTGATCCTCCTGCCTCCCAACTACTGGGATTATAAGCATGCATTACTACGCCCGGCTTTAGTGAAAACTCTTGATAGAATGGACGCACTTACCCGAACCAGTTCCACAGCAGTGGAAGAAAAATCACAACAGTAAACAAAGAGGCCTGGGTCACTGAAATGGGCAGAAGAAAGCAACAGAACAGTTAGGATACAAACGACAAACAAAGCCGGGCGTGGTGGCGCTCGCTTCTAATCCCAGCATTTGGGAGGTTGAGACCGGAGGATCACAGTTCCTGGACAGCCTCAGCTACTTAGTGAGGCCCTCCGCAACTTAGTGAGACCCTGTTTCAAAATAAAGAATAAAAAATAGGGCAGGGGGTCTAGCTTGGAGGTAGAATGCCCCTGGGTTCCATCCCCAGACCTGCCAAAAAACCCCTAAACAAAACAAAATAAAAGCAACAAAAACCAAAAACCAAATGACAAACAATACTGACCATTCATTCAAAGAAACTGACACATACACAATATATGTACAAACACACATAGATGCTGATTTATTTATTGGTAGTATTGGAGATTGAAGCCAAGGCCTCATGCATACTAGGCAAGTGCTCTTTCACTGAGCTATATAACTCCAATCCTACAATACATATTTTTGTTAAAATCTTTTTTGGTTGGCCGGGCATGGTGACGCATGCTTGTAATCCCTGTGCTTGGGAGGCAGAGACAGGAGGATTGCGCAGGTTCGAAGCCAGCCTCAGCTGCTCAGCTGGCTTAAGAGACCTTGTTTCCAAATAAAATATAAAAAATAGGTCTGGGAGTGTAGCCCGGAGGTAGAAGGCCCCTGGATTCCACCCCCAGTACACCACCAGAAAAAAAAAAAAAAAAAAAAAAAAAAATCCACGTTTCTAGATCACCACTGTTGAGTCTGGGACAGAAGAGTTCTGAAAGAACCACCACCGCACTTTTCTCCTCTTAGGGGCCACACAGTTAAACTGACATCATACTTACTTGTTAGTGTGTAAAATTGGAAAGACTGTATTCCCCACACCACAACCAACCTGCAGACAGAAATGAGCTATTAATCACAGACGCTATTAATACTATTAATGTATTAACTCCCAAAGCTATATAATCAATAACCAACAATAAATAACTGGCCTAATTATATTAGAGAAAGTATAGTGACCAACTAGATCTAAATAGTATCCAGGCCATTACCCGATCCTGACCTCAGGGACCATTATTAAAGATGGAGCCATAAAAGACAGGACTAAAGCCGGGCATGGTGGCGCACGCTTGTAATCCCAGCATTCAGGAGGCTGAGACTGGAGGATTGTGGTTCGCGGACAGCCTTCAGCTAGTGAGACCCTCTGCAACTCAGTGAGACCTGGTTTCAAAATAAAGAATAAAAAATAGGACAGGGGGTGTAGCTCGGAGGTCGAATGACCCTGGGTTCCATCCTCAGACCCCCCCCCCCACACACACACACAAAAGACAGGACTAAGACCTTCCATTAGCAGAAGGAAGCTAATCTAGGTAATGGGCATGGGCTGCCTTTACTTTTTTCTTTTTGCAGAACTGAGGATTGAACCCAAGGGCATTCTAGCTCCAAGCTACATGCTTCATCCTATTTTTTTTCCCCTTTTTTTGGTGGTACTGGGGTTCCTGGAAGCCCTTCTACCGGGGATACACTCCCAGACCTATTTTATATTTTTATTTGGAAACAGGGTCTCTTAAACCAGCGCGCTGGCTTCGAACCTGAGCGATCCTCCTGTCTCCGTCTACCAAGCACGGGGATTACAAGCGTGCGCCACCACGCCCAGCTTCATCCTATTTTTTTAACAGGGGCTTTCCTACCTCTGGGCTATACTCCCAGACCTATTTTATACTTTATTTGGAAACAGGGTCTCACTAAGTTGCTGAGAGCCTAAGTAGCTTAGGCTGGCTTTGAACCTGTGCAACCCTCCCGTCTCAGCCTCCCAAGCGCTGGGATTATAAGCACGCACCACCACGCCTGGCTCTATTCTTTATTATTATTTTTTAAATAGTGTCTCACTAAATTGCAGAGGGGACACTAGGTAGCTGAGCCTAGTCTTGAGCCTGTGATTCTCCTGTCTTAGCCCCTCAAGTACTAGGATTACAAGTGTGCGCCACCATGCCCGGCTGGCCTTTACTTTTTTTTTTTTGCTGGGTCTGGGGATGAAACCCAGGGGCATTTGACTTCCAAGCTACACCCCCTGCCCTACTTTTTATTCTTTACTTTGAAACAGGCTCACCGAGTTGTGAAGTGCCTAAGTAGCTGAGGCTGCCCACGAACTGCAATCCTCTGGTCTCAGCCTCCCAAATGCTGGGATTAGAAGCGTGTGCCACCATGCTTGGCAGGGCCTTTACTTTTCTTTATTTTTAGTAGTACTAGGTTTGAAACCCCAAACCTTTTATTAAAATTTTTATTTTTTTGGTGGTATTGGGGGTGGAACCCAGGGGCTTTTATACCTCTGGGCTATACTCCCAGACCTATTTTAGACTTCATTTGGAAACAGGGTCTCACTAAGTTGCTGAGAGCCTAAGTAGCTGAGGCTGGCTTTGAACCTGTGCGATCCTATTTCAGCCTCCCAAGTGCTGGGATTACAAGCGTGCGCCACCATGTCCGGCTTCCCCAGACCTTTCAAAATTAATTTTATTTACTTATTCATTTTTGGTGGTGCTGGGGATTGAACCCAGGGATGTTATATTTCTAAGCTCCACCCTTGGCCCTATTTTATTTGGAAATGGCTTTGCTAGGTTGATGAGAGTCTCACAAAGTTGCTGAGGCTGGCTTTGAGCCTACGATCCTCCTGTCTCAGTCTCCCACATCTGGGACTACAGGCATGTGCCACCACACCTGGCTTAAAATTGATTTTATTTTGAGAGAGTGCCTTGCCAAGTTGCCCAGGCTGGCCTTAATTTTGCAACCCTGCCTCAAGCCTCCTGAGTAGCTGGGATGACAGGTGTGTACCACCATGCAAGGCTGCCTTTACTTTTCAATTTCTAGCAAATGGTTCTGCAGATGACGTATTTTCCTACTAAGTTCCACTATACCATTACTGGAAAAAACAGACTGAGTTGAAAAATTTACAAATAGGGGACCTTGTTAACTCTGTCCTAAATATAGTTCTATGGGCTGGGCATGGTGGCCCACACTTGTAATCCGAGTACTTGGGAGGCCGAGACAGGAAGGAGCAAAGCTATTTCATGAGGCTCTCTGAAACTTAGTGAAACCCTGTTTCTAAATAAAGAATGAAAATAGGACTGGGGGTGTAGCTCGGGGGTAGAATGCCCCTGGGTTCAATCTCCTGTAAAAACACACACACACACACACACACACACACACACACACACACACGGCTGGGGATGTAGTTCAGAAGTAGAATATTCTTGGGTTCAATCCCCAACACCATACAAACACATACAGACACAGCACAGTGTGTACTAATAAAACCAGTAACCATTTAATGGAGGCTTGCTATGTGCCAGACATTGTTTTTGGCCATTTTACATATATTTCCTCAATCTCCTTTACAATTCTAAGGTCAAGAGGCAGCAGTCCCATTGCTCTGAGAGGGGAAGGGGCTGTCCAAGATCACATCACAGAAGGGCTGGGAATGTAGCTCAGCGGTAGGGATGCGAGGCCCTGGGCTTCATTCCTAGCACGCACACTCACAAAAGTCATACCACAGCACTCAATCCCAAGGTTAACCATCTCCAGAACCAGCTTCCAGTGGAGTGTGTAGTCTTACTTGTGATTTCTGTTGTGGTACCCAACTAGATACTTTCCCAGCTCAATATAAGGATATATTAACCCCCCATTTTCCCCGGCCAATCAATATAAGGGTGAAATATTGTTAGTTTCTTCAAACATAGGTCACTTTTGTGGTCAGCCTTTCTTTTCTTTTTCTTTTTTGGTGGTACTGGGGTTCCTGGAAACCCTTCTACCTCCGGGTTACACTCCCAGACCTACTTTATACTTTTTTATTTTTGGAAACAGGGTCTCTTAAGCCAGCACGGCTGGCTTCAAACCTGTACGATCCTCCTGTCTCTGCCTCCCAAGCGTGGGGATTACAAGCGTGTGCCACTGTGCCCGGCTCAGCCTTTCTTTTACAAGCTAAGAACACTTTTGTACACAATGTGAAAGCTAGTCAGGCATGATGGTGCATGTCTGTAATCCCAGTACCTGGGAGGCTGAGATAATAGAATTTCAAGTTTGATGTCAGCCTTGGCAACTTAGTGAAACCCGTTTTAAAATAAGTAAAATAGGGCTGGGGGTGTAGCTCAGAGGAAGAAATTCTCCAGGGTCCAATCCCCAGTGCTACAAAAACACAATGTGAAAGCTCTACTACTCCACTGTCTGAATCGTAAAAGGAGGTTACCTCAAGTATGCGGTAGGTGGCCAAGGATCCAGGAAACTCCTCAGCACGAATTTCTAAATGACTGAGTTTTTGAGTTACATTATCCTCAACAGGAGGCTGTGCTTTATGCTCAAGGCTGGTGGAAGAAGACGCATGCTGTTCCTCTATCGTTAAGCCAGGTCCATCCTCACTGCTTGTGCGTTCTGGGGTTTGACTCTTCTTGTTCTCCAAGAGTAAATCCTTCAAATGATTTTGGCTGTGGCTAGGTGCCAACTCAGGGAATTCAGTAAAAAGCCAGTGTCTATCCTTGAAAAACCCATTTTCATGAATTTTGTAGAAATCATTCCAGTATTTATGGGCATTGACCTCATAATCAACTGTAAATATTTAAGAGAGAATTTTAAGAATCAGGTCTCAAATATTCTTTCTTTTTTTCAGTACTGGGGACAGAACCCAGGGGGCATTCTACCTCCAAGCTACACCCCCAGCCCTATTTTTTATTCTTTATTTTGAAACAGGGTTTCACTGAGTTGCAAAGGGCCTAAGTAGTAGCTGAGGCTGTCTGCAAACCATGATCCTCCTGTTTCAGCCTCCCAAATGCTGGGATTACAAGCGTGTGCCACCATGCCCAGCTTCAAATGTTCATTTATATCTAATGCCAATTATCTTGCTACTTACTCTCTCTCTCTCTCTCTCTCTCTCTCTCTCTCTCTCTCTCTATATATATATATATATATATATATATATATATATATAATTTTTTTTTTTTTTTGCAGTACTGGGGATGGAACCCAGGGGCTTTTCTGCTACTTACTATTATATCTATTATACCTGATTCCTTCTGATTTGTCATTCCCAGGCAGTGTAACTTCTCCTGGAACCATCATACTATCATTCTCCTCCCATAACGTTGGGTGACATTTGACTTTTGGAAAATTCTAAAATTAAACAAATCTCTACCACCACATACACATGCAAACAAGCAAAAAACTGCCTACACGACTCTAGCAAACAATTCCTACTGTTTCTTAGGAGTCATATAGAACAGCTCTTTGTATGAGGCTGTTACTTTCCCCTCTGAATCTTTTCTTTCACAAGCTAAGTGTCCCTCATCCTTTAATTGCTCAAATTAACTCAAGCAACAACTCCCCTCATCCCCCATACTGGGGATTGAACCCAAGGGCATTCCACCTCTGAGCTACACCCCCAGCCCTATTTTTTTTTTTTGGTGGTACTAGGGGTGGAACCCAGAGGCTTTCTTCCTCCGGGCTATACTCCCAGACCAATTTTATATTTTATTTGGAAACAGGGTCTCACTAAGTTGCTGAGAGCCTCATTAAGTAGCTGAGGCTGGCTTCGAACCTTCGCAATCCTCCTGTCTCAGCCTCCCAAGCGTGGGGATTACAAGCGTGCGCCACCATGCCCGGCTCCTATTTTTCTATTCTTTATTTTCCTGTTTCAGTCTCCCAAGTACTGGGATTACAAGCATGTACCACTATACCTAGCTTATGCAACAACTCTTTAATAAATATGTATCCCACTCTGGCTTTTTAGTGTATGGAACCTAGACATAAATTCAATATTATTAATAGATACTAAACAAGACTAAAATAGAAAATGTGAAAATGCCTTTGAGTTTTGACAGGACAGACTAAAGTGTGAACTGAAGATGGGTGTGGTGATGCATGCCTGTAATCCCAGTTACTTGGGAGGCTCAGGCAGGAGGATGGAGAGTGTGAAGCCATTGTGGGCAATTTAGCAGGACCCCGTCTCAATGTAAAACAACAAAAACAAATGGAGAAAACTGGTAACTGTCCTCCCCCACCCCCACTGCTTTGGTGGTATTGGAGATTGAGCCCAGAGCCTTATGCATGCTAGCCAAGTGTCTACCACTGATTTAGAAGGAGCGCTGAGGTGATCAAGGCAGCCTCAGACCCGTTTACTGTTCTTTACCAATATGGGTCTCTAACTTGTGTAGAAGAGTAGAAACCTAAGAAACTGTATTTTAGTTCCCTTGCTGCTACTACTGACTGCTTACCTCTGGGCAAAACACTTAATGTCCTGGTCTAATATTTTTCTTTTTTCCCCCCTGCGGAACTAGAGATTTGAACCTAGGGCATTTTACCTCTGGGCTACACCCCCAGCTCTATTTTTCACTTTTTCTTTCTTTATTTATTTTATTTGGAAACAGGGTCTCACTAAGTTACTGAGAGCCTCACTCAGTAGCTGAGGCTGGCTTCGAACCTGTGCGATCCTCCTGTCTCAGCCTCCCAAGCACGGGGATTACAAGCGTGCGCCACCACGCCCGGCTTTTCTTTCTGTAATACTGGGGATAAAACCCAGAGGCATTCTGCCTCCTTATTTTGAAAGAGGGTCTCACTAAGTTGTAGAGGGCCTCACTAAGTAGCTGAGGCTGGCCATGAACCTGTAATATTCCTGTCTCAGTCTCCCAAGTACTGGGATCACAAGCATGTGCCACCACACTGGGTCGTCCGCCGCTGCCGCCTTCTTCGTCTTCATCTTCTTCCTCCTCCTTTTTGCAGTACCTTCCAGCTACACCCCCAGCCCTAGTTTTATTTTTATTATTGTTATTTTTTTAAAAACAGGGTCTCATGGAGTTGAGAAGGGCCTTGCCAAGTAGTTGAGGTTGTCTACAAACTGCAATCTGCCTCCAGAAAGGCCGGGTGTCGTGGTGCACACTTGTAATCCCAGCGCTTGGGAGTCTGAGACAGGAGGATCGCACAGGTTCGAAGCCAGCCTCAGCTACTGAGTGAGGCTCTCAGCAACTTAGTGAGACCCTATTTCCAAATAAAAGTAGAAAATAGGTCTGGGAGTATAGCCCGGAGGTAGGCTGGGTTCCACCCCAAGTACCAAAAAAAAAAAAAAAATCTGACTCCCGAGTGCTGGGATTACAAGTGTGCGACACCATGCCTGGTTTCTCTCTCTCTCTTTTTCAAGACAGGGTCTTGCCATTCAGTCTAGGCTGGCCTTGAGCTCCTAGCCTGACCACTGCACATGGCTAAAGATTCTGTATGTATAAACAGAGGATATTGGCTCAGCAACTTAGCAAGACCCTGTTTCATAATCAACAATGTAAAAAAGAGTTGGGAGAATAGCTCAGAGGTAGAATGCCCCTAGGGTCAAGTCCCAGTACCAAAAAAAAAAAAAAAAAAAAAAAAAAGTGGGGAAGTAAATAGACTGGCAAAATAAAAAGGGCCGAGGGTGTAACTCAAGAGGCAGAAAGCCTCTGGGCTGGATCCCCAGTACCTCCCTCACTCTATGCCAACCAAAAGGATACTGCATTACACAGAATTTCCAACTGTAGATGAAAGGTACTTATTGAGTGGGGTGTGGTGGTGCACATCTATAATCCTAGTAATTGGGAGGCTGAGACAGAAGGATCACAAGTTCATGGTCTATCTCAGTAACCGAGTGAGATCACATTTCAAAACAAAAATGGGTTGGGGTGTAACTCAGATATAGAACACCCCTAGGTTCAATCTCCAGCACCCCCCAGAAAGGTATTTATTTAGTCTTTGTCAAACTATGCAGAGTGAACGTTTTGTAAATGGATCCTTTTATTGTATGGAACTCTTTCAGTAGGTATTACTCTCAGGTTTCTAGTTCTAAGTTTAGCTGTCTCTTAGGACACAGGCTGAGACCGTCTTAGTTTTAATTTCTAGGGATATTTTGTAGAGAAGTTCTCCACCTCTTCAGGAGGTGCCTCTTTTTCTTTGGTCAGTTTTATCTCCACTCTGCTTCATCCATTTTTCTTTGGCAGAAGCCCTAAATCCTCAAGCCTATCACACAAAGAAAAGAACAAAGCCACCCCAGTCTCTCCCAACCTTCTCTTCTCACAAGAGAAGAATCAGGTCACTGGAGTCTGGCTCCAATGGCAACTCTCAAGCAAAGTGTAAATCATGTAGAAAATACATCCTCTTAAGATGATTACGCGAGCACACGGTGGCCGTAGGCCAGCCACGTCAAAATGGGACAAGTTAACATGATTAAAAAGTCGAAACCGGCGCCGTGTGGCGCACGCTTGTAATCCCAGCATTTGGGAGGCGAAGAGGATCGTGGTTCGAGGGCAGCCTCAGCTACTTAGGCCCTCGGCAACTTAGTGAGATCCTGTTTCAAAATAAAGAATAAAAAATAGGGCTGGGGGTGCAGCTCGGAGTTTGTAGAAAGCCCATGGGTTCCATTCCCAGTAACGCAAAAAAAAAAAACCCCAAAAACCCAACAACAACAAAGACAACAGACAGCTATCCTTCCCGAAGTAATAACTTCAAACCTCCCTAAAGCCCACACAGAAGCCCCGGCTCTGCAACGGGCCCCCTCCCCCTCGTTCCATCCCCGAGTTCGGCACCAGGCAGTAACAAAGGGGCTCGGCGGCGGCGGCGCGTTCCGAAGCCGGCCGGGCGGCAGCCGCGCGGGGCCGCCGGGTACCTTGCTTCTCCGGGCACACGCGCTGGGCGCTGTTCTCCTGCACCTTCCTCTCGGCCGCCGCCGCCTGCTCTTCCGACCACTTCACGTCGTCCCTGGAAAGCCAAACGGCGGTGAGGCCGCGCGCCGGCTGCGGGCAGGGAGTGGCGGCCGGGGCCGCCGTCCCGGGAGGAGGGCGCGGCGGGCCCACTTACCAGGCGTTGTGGCGGAAGACGCGCGCCGGGTCGCTCAGGAACCGGCTCCCGAACTGCCGCCTCTTGCCGTCCTGCGCGGGGGGCGCGCCGCCGGGCAGCGCGGCCGCCATGACACCGGAGCCGGAAGCGCGGGCCGCGCCCCGCCCCTTCCGGGAGGCGGGCCGGGGGGCGTGGCCGCCGGCCGCTGTGCGGGCGTCCTGACAGGCTCCCCGGTTCCCTCACGTACAGGTTCCCTCAGGTTGTAGGCGGGAAAGATCTTGAGTCACTTTTGAAAGGGGTGGGGGTGCGGAGCTGATCGCCAGAGGTGAAGAAGGTAAACTGGGAGCACAGGCGAGCACCGCCGGTTTTTTTTTTTTTTTTTTTTTTTTTTTTTGCGGTACTGGGAGTGGAATCCCCCAGCCCTATTTTTTATTTTTTATTTTCGAAACAGGGTCTCTCTGCAGAGGACTTCACTAAGTAGCCGAGGCTGTCCGCGAACCGCCATCATCCGGTCTCAGCCTCCCAAATGCTGGGATTAGAAGCGTGCGCCACCACCCCCGGCTACTGTCAATTTTTTGAATAAGCTGTAACCCTGTTGTAATACAGCACGCCTGTGATCCCAGTACCTGGGAGGCAGAGACGGGAGGGTTGCAGGTTTCCAGGTCAGTCTCAGCAATTTAGAGAGCCCCTCTGCAACCTAGTGAGACCCTGTTTCAAAGAAGTAAAATATAAAATAGGACTGGGGGTGTAGCTCAGAGGTAGAATGCCTCTGGGTTCAATCCCCAGTAATACACATACACGATTGTCATACATACCTACCTATATACACACACAGTTTGTGATATTAATGCATTATCGGTGCACGCCTATAATCCCAGTACTTTGGGAGGCGGAGACAGGAAGATTACTGGTTTGAGGCCAGTCTCAGAAGTTTAACGAGATTCGGGAATTTAGCAAGACCCTGTTTCTAAATAAAAATAAGGCTGGGGGTGTGGCTCGGAGGTAGAAAGTTCAATCTCTAGTATCCTCTCCCCAGTCCTCATTAGCAGCCTTCTGTTTCTTAGTTTTTTTTTTTAATTTTCTTAGTTATTTTTTATTTGCGGGTTTGGGGGTGGAACCCAGGGGCATTCGACCTCCGAGCTACACCTCTGCCCTACTTTTTATTTATTTTATTTATTTATTTATTTTTTGGTGGTACTAGGGGTGGAGCCCAGAGGCTTTCTACCTCCAGGCTATACTCCCAGACCTTTTTTTTTTTTTTTGGAAACAGGGTCTCGCTAAGTTGCCGAAAGCCTAGGTAGCCGAGGCTGGCTTCAAACCCTTGCGATCCTCCTGTCTCAGCCTCCCAAGCGCGGGGATTACCAGCGTGCGCCACCATGCCCGGCTTTATTCTTTATTTTGAAACGGTCTCACTAAGTTGCCGATGGCCTCATTAAGTAGCTGAGGCTGTCCATGAACCATGATCCTTCGGTCTTAGCCTCCTGAATGCTGGAATTACAAGCGTGTGCCACCACCTCCGGCTAGCAGCCTTCTGTTTCTATTTCCATAGTTATTACAAATTAAGAGAATCTAGAAGAAAGTGTGCTATCAGTATAAAATAAGACCCAGTATGTGGTGCACACCTGTAATCCCAGCTACTAGGGAAGTTGAGGGAGGAAAATGGAAAGTTTGAGGCTAGTGCGTGTGTCAGTAACTGAGTGATAGCCTTTTCAATACAGAAAATAAGAATAAAAACGGCTGGGGTTGTAGCCCAGAGGTAGAATGCCCTTGGGTTCAATCCATGATATATCACACACACACATACACACAGAGGTATGATGACTAATATTTGGAATAGAAGGAAAGGGTTATTTAAGCAATGAATGGAGGGCTAGACGCAGTACATTGGTATTCCAGTTCAGATTCTATAAGTAAAACTAAGGGGAACAATATAGTTTGTGACTATATGTTAGAGAAACTATTAAATGTAGAGAAACCACATTTCCCACTAGAGAAGTAGAAAGAAGCTCTAAGCCCTCTTAATCATGAAGGCAACTATATGCATTACTCAAGACAGTGAAGAGCATGTAGTTTATTTGAAGACAAAATACTTTTGTCATGGACTTCTGAAACAATTTGAGCAGAAGTTCCTTTCCAAGAAACAAGTAAAAGGATCTCTATCTTTTCTCAAGGCCAGCTGTTTACACATATGGTGCTTGATTTTTACTTATTTTTGACATCATGTTCTCTCATCTAAAGGCTGTTTTTCTCCTCTCACCAGTTATGTTCCTATCCACCAGTCCTACTGCTTATTTTCTTGTAGAGAGCTAATTCTCTGTCTTGAGTTGTTTGCTATATTAGTTCCAATAATTACAGCCATTTAAAATGTCCAGCAGTTTGAATCTCTTTGGGAAAATATTTATTTTTTATTTTTATTTTTTTGTGGTACTGGGATGGAACCCAAGGGCATTATACCTCTGAGCTACAAATCCAGCCCTGTTTTTTTTTGGGGGGGGGAGGGTACTGGGGATGGAACCCAGGGACATTCTACCTCTGAGCTACACCCTCAGCCCTATTTTATTCTTTATTTGAAACAGGGTCTCACTGAGTTTCAAAGGGCCTCACTAAGTAGCTGAGTGATCCTTCTATCTTAGCTTCCCAAATGCTGGGATTACATTTCCTCTTTGGGGAAATATTTTAAAGTATCCTAAACTTGTCGGGCATGGTGGCACACGTTTGTAATCCCAGCATTCAGGAGGCTGAGACAGGAGGATCACGGTTCACAGATAGCCTCAGCTACTTAGTGAGGCCCTCTGCAATTTAGTGAGACCCTGTTTCAAAATAAAGAATAAAAAATAGGTCTGGGGGTGTAGCTCGGCAGTCGAATGTCCCTGGGTTCTATCCGCCAGACCTGCCAAAAAAAAAAAAGTATCCTAAACTTGATTTTATAGAATTATATTTGGTTGGCTTGGACAACTCATTTTTCTCCATCTTTTGAAGCATAAGTTGTTAATAATTGTTCAGAAGTTCAGAATACATGGCAGTTTTTCTCCATCAAAATCTGAAGAACACTGTTTCAGAGTAGGTAAGGGTCCCTCTGGTGGTGAGTGGTGAGAACTCTTCTAGTTCGTGGGTGGTGCGGATTCAAAGCTTGTAAAGATGAAGAACTCTGACTCTGGATTATTACCTTGGGTGTTAGACCAGGACAAGGGTAGTTCATTGTTCTGAGTGTTTCAGTTCCAGTCAGTGGGAATTCTGGGCTGTTTAAGCATGAGCTCTGGACCAGAAGGGCTGGGGAAGGATGCTGGTGTCCTAATTTGTTCTACTTAGGGTTTGGCAGAACCTGGGGAGCCTCTTTAGCAGCCCTAGACAATTGCAAAAACCGGTTTAATAACTTTGTTTTATTATAATGTAGTGCTGGAGACTGAAACCGGTGAACTCAATCACTGATTATATCCTCAGCCTTTTTTTTTTCTTCCCGTACTGGGGATGGAACCCAGGGGCATTCTACCTCTAAGCTACACCCCAAGCCCGCCTTTCTTTCTTTCTTCCATCCTTCCTTCCTTCCTTCTTTCTTTCTTTCTTTCTTTCTTTCTTTCTTTCTTTCTTTCTTTCTTTCTTTCTTTCTTTTTCTTTCTTTCATGGTACTGGGGTTCCTGGAAGCCCTTCTACCTCCGGGCTACACTCCCAGACCTACCTTTTTTTTTTTTTGAAACAGGTCTCTTAAGCCAGCACGGCTGGCTTCGAACCTGCGCGATCCTCCTGTCTCTGCCTCCCAAGCGCGGGGATTACAAGCGTGCGCCACCATGCCCAGCTTTATTCTTTATTTTGAAACAGGGTCTTTCACTGAGTTGCAAAGGGCCTCACTAAGTAGCTGAGGCTGGCTGCGAACCATGATCCTCTTGTCTCAGCTTCCCAAATGCTGGGATTACAAGTGTGGACCACCACACCTGGCTCCTCAGCCCTTTTTATTTTTTGGTACTGGGGATTGAACTCACTGTTTCTGAGCTACACCCACATCCCATTTTATTTTGAAAACAGGGTCTCACTGAATTGTTGAGGGTCTTGCTAAGTTGTTGAGGCTGGCCTCAAACCTGTAATCCTCCTGTCACTGCCTCCAAAGTACTAGGATTATTTGCATGTGCCACTCTGTCTAGCTCTGGATTATTTTTTGAGATGATACCTTGCTATGTTAGCAAGTCTGGCCTGAACTTCTGGGATAAAGCAATCCTGCCTCAGCCTCCTGAGCAGCTGGGATTATAGGTGTGTGCCGTTATGCCTGGCTTGAAAATATATTTAGTCTTTTTTTTTTTTTTTGGTGGTACTGGGGTTCTTAGAAGCCCTTCTACCTCCGGGCTACATTCCCAGACCTATTTTTACATTTTTATTGGAAACAGGGTCTCCTAAGCCAGCGCACGCGGCTGGCTTCGAACCTGCGCGATCCTCCTGTCTCTGCCTCCCAAGGGCGGGGATTACAAGCGTGCGCCACCACGCCCGGCATATTTAGTCTTTTGAGTATTCAAGGTAACACAAAATTACTTCAAGGCTATTTTAGTTTTGGGGGACATTATTATCTTCAGTTTTTGAAATTTTATAATTTTATAATCCACTCTCCTCATCAGTACTGAACATATCTTTTTCTTTTCCTGGATCATGTTTTCCTAGAATAATGATTCTTAAGGCATTTGTTCTAGCTGGGCATGGCCCATGCTTCGAATCCCAGTGACTTCATAGTCTGAGGCGGGAAGATTCCAAGTGCAAGGCCAGCCTGGGCAATTTAGTGAGACCCTGTCTTGAAAGAGAAAAGGGCTGGAGATGTATATCAGAGGTAGAGCACCCCTGGGTTCAATCCCCAGTATCACATACACAAAAAATAATGGATGAATGGATGATGCACACTTAAAAATTATTAAAATAGTTAATTTTATGAAATGTGTATTTTACCATAAAATTACAACTCTCCCATAAACTTGTAATATAGTTATATATGTGTTTTTTATTAGATGCATTAAAGAACAATAATAACAATAACTGTCATAGATAAGATCAGGAGGAATCTGATCAACAGGCGTGTAGGTGTGTGGTTAAAGAGACTGAGGAACATCCACATTTAATCAAAGTTCCTCGGGGGGCTGGTGGTATTATTCCCTGAAATGGAAAAGGTTATGGTCATCCACTGCCTCTGACCTTTTTTCCGCATGCGTTTGAAAACCTAGTTGCACTTACCGGAAACTCAGATGTTTACTGTTTTGAGGGTCGGTCGGAGCTCCACGGCCGCTCTTTTCCTGCTGAGGTGCTGGCAGTTTTAAACCAGGAGGGGGCAGCAGAGCACAGCTAGAACTAATAGCGAGGTATCTATTTACTAGTAAAGACTTAGGAAAGGGAAACCTCTTAAGACTTAAACTTTTTTACTAGTCAGAATCCAAAAGATGTCAAAATTTCCAGCTGCTAGGAATGTACTAGACAAAAGCAAGAAACCATAATTTTGATAACTATGAAAAAGTTTTCGATGCGCTGTTTAGAAAATGTCGGAACGTCATTGTCGAAATGCTTTGAAACTTTTCCGTTTTCTTTTTCTTCCTGTTTCCATGTCACCATCACTGGCATCTGAGGAGGAGGATACTCCGGAGTTGTGGGGGGAATTTCTATTCATGTAGGCATCATATAGCCTTAAGTCTTTACGAGAAAGGAGTTCTTGGCAAACATTCCAGGACCAGGTATAAGTCGAAAAGGTGTCATAAAAGGACTCATTTTTAGTCTCTATACCGATCAAATCTCCTCGGATCTTCCGCCAGAGATTGAGCATTTCTTTCCGGTGATCAAGGCCAATTCCTAAATTATAGTTATCTGTAGCTTTCTTCACCTGCGAAGAGAAAACAGAAGTTACTTTTGAATATCTTTGATTTGTAGGCCACAGATAGCTCAAGAGTTATGTCTTTGAAAATCACTAAGTATGTTCTCAGTAGTGTTTCTTGAGGACATATGAACTGGTTGTTGATGGCCAATCAGAATGTACTACTTGGGATTAATGAGATAGTAAGAAACTTTATAAAATATTAAAAATATAATGGGCTAAGCCGGGTGTGGTGGCCCATGCTTGTAATCCCAGCATTTGGGAGGCTGAGACAGGAGGATCCATGTTCGCAGACAGTCTCAGCTACTTAGGCCCTTTGCAACTCAGTGAGACCCTGTTTCAAAATAAAGAATAAAAAAATAGGACTGGGGGTATAGCTCAGAGGTAGAATACCCAGGGGTTCCATCCCCAGTACTGCATTAAAAAAATATATATATATATGACTAAAATAGAAAGAAATGGGATGGAGATAGGGTATATGATTGGTACCAAATATAGCCTAGGAGAGGAGTAAACTATCTGGGAGAAGATGCTGAGCTAATTCTTCAAGAATTCAATAAAATTGAAGAAGAGAACATTATTGGGAAGGTGTTCTAAGGAGGAGACAGATAAACAAAAGCTGAAATGCAGTAAACATCCTGGAGTGGATAGGAGAATTCAGGTACTTTGGTACTGCTGGAGTGTCATGTTTAAAGTGGGAAGGAAGAGCCGGGTATGGTGGTGCATGCTTGTAATCCCTGTGCTTGGGAAACTGAGACAGGAGGATCACGCAGGTTCGAAGCCAGCTTCAGCTACTTAGTGAGGCTCTCAGCAACTTAGTGAGACCCTGTTTCCAAATGAAGTATAAAATAGGTCCAGCAGTATAGCCCGGGAGTACTTGGGTTCCACCCTCAGTACCACAAGAAAAGAAAAGAAGAAAAAAAAGAAAAAAGAAAAGAAAAAGTGGGAAGAAAGAGCCAGGAGTGGTGGCGCACGCTTGTAATCCCAGCACTTGGAAGTTGAGACAGGAGGATCATGGTTCACGGACAGCCTCAGCAATTTAGTGAGGCCTTCTGCAACTTAGTGAGGCCCTGTTTCAAAATAAGAATAAAAATGGGGTTGGGAGTATAGTTCAGAGGTTCAATTTCCGGTACAACAAAATACATACATACATACATACATACATACATACATACATACATACAAGTACAGTGGGAGGGAAGGAGTAATGATGGGAAAGAAGTAAGCCCTTAATCCTGAAAGTCGGTGATTTCGGTAGAGTTGGGGAGAGCCTTTTCTTCATGAAAATCATGCTGTAGTGAGCCACTGTTTTATTGATTTATTTTTATTTTTTGGTGGTACTGGGATTCCTGGAAACCCTTTTACCTCCGGGCTACACTCCCAGACCTATTTTATACTTTTATTTGGAAACAGGGTCTCTTAACCAGCGTGATCCTCCTGTCTTCACCTCCCAAGCGCGGGGATTACAAGTGTGCGCCACAACGCCCGGCTCGAGCCACTGTTTTTGATGGAAGTGAGATAAATCCTTCAGTTATGTGAAGTAGAAAATAAAATTGAAGCCAGGTACAGTGGTACATGCCTGTAATCCTAGTACCTGGGAGGCTAAGACCAGAGGATTGCAGGTCGTGACTGTTTTAAAATGAAAAATAAAAAAATAGGGCTGGCAGTACAGTTTAGAGGTAGAATGTCTCTGAGCTCAATCCCTACTACTGAACAAGCCTGCCAGGACTAAGAAGAAGCCTTTGCTTTTTAGCAGGACAGTGATATGTTGGCTCTTCCTGGTAGCTCATTAGCAGCTGCAGAGCTCAGGATACCAGATTGGAGGCTGTTATGCAGGCGAGACTCATGGAGGGCCTCAACCAAGGCTGAGGTAACCAGGTAATAAGGAATGAAGGGGACCGATTAGCAAAATGTCTCCAAATGAGAGGACATGGATTTGGACGGGAGGAATGAGGAAAAGAGCAAAAGTTAAGGATGATTCCTGGCCTTACAGCTTCAGTGACTGAGTAGGTGGTGACATAGCAACAACTGGGGTGCAGGAGCCCAGGGGGGGCAGTTTTATTTTTTGGCGGTACTGAGGATGGAAACCAGGGACCTTCTACCTCCGAGCTACACCCCAGCTCTATTTTTTTATTCTTTATTTTGAAACAGGGTCTCACTGAGTTGCAAAGGGCCTCACTAAGTAGCTGAGGCTGTCCTTAAACCATGATCCTCCTGTCTCAGCCTCCCAAATGCTGGGATTACAAGGGTGCGCCACCATGCCTGGGTTGAAGCGAGCCACTTTGATGCAGATTGGTGAGTTGGTTTAGGACTTGTTGAGTTTGATGTCATGAGACACTGCATAGAGATGGAATAAGACAGGAGTACAGGAAAGAAATCTAGGCCAGGAACAAATTTAAGAGATATGAATATATAAGTGGCAACTGAAATAAGAGGGTAGACTGAAATAGCCCAAAGAATATTCACCCTAGCTATTCTTTTACCTGATAAAAGGGAGATGCAATGTTCTCCCATGACTGCAGGGATGCTGACCTGTAAACCTTCTCAGGCATCTTAGCCCAGTGCTGGAGGCCTCTGGCTACCCACAGCCTCCACTTACTCTAGTGCGTACGTGCCACAACGAGGCCCGGGCCTTTGTGTTCTGGGGTACATACACACCACTGAACACCTGTAGGTCCAGTTGTCCCAATTCATCACTACTGTCTATTTCCTTCTCCAAGACTTCTACCCTCACTCCAAACTTGCTGAGGGCAGGAATTGTGTTTTTCTGCCTGTAGTATCTCCTGATTTCAGAACTCCTGAATAAACAATTACTGAAAAAATGAAAGAATGAGTGAACACAAAAAGAGCAGTACCACAAGACCAGAAAACTAAAAAAAAAAAAAAAAAAAAAGCTGGGTGTAGTGGCACACCCTTGTAATCCCAGTACTTGGGAGGCTGAGACAGGAGGATCGCAGGCTCCAAACCAGCCTCCGTAATTTAGTGAGGCACTCTAGAACTTAATGAGACCCTGTTTCAAAATAAAGACTAAAAAGCAGGGCCGGGGAGCGTAGTTTGGTGGTAGAATACCCCTGGGTTCAATACTCAGTACTGTAAACAAAACAAAACAAAACAAAACAAAAACCTAGGAAATATCAGTACTTAAGGGGTTCAGAAAAGAAAAGAGAGGGGAAAGGACGCAGAGCAAACAGGTCTGCAGTGCTGTCTGCGAGGTGTGCGCAGTGACCACTCACGTGCTGCCTGATAGCGGCGGCATCGGCCGCTGTCCAAGCCTGCTTTTTCTTGAGGATCTGGTCAATGGCGAGGATGTCTTCTGAATAGTTTGAAGGAGTGTTGATAGGCTTTATATTTGCTGCCTTTATGTGCATTTAAAAAGAAAGGTTAGTAATACATTTGCATTTGAATTATATACCAAAGACATATTAAACAAAAGTATATTATAAAAGGATTTGTATATGACTTATATGGTATTGTTAGACCTTTTTTTGTGTGTGTGTGTGGTACTAGGGTGGAACCCTGAGCCTTTCTACCTCTGGGCTACACTCCCAGCCCTATTTGATATTTTATTTGGAAACAGGGTCTCACTAAGTAGCTGAGGCTGGCTTTGAACCTGCGCGATCCTCCTGTTTCAGCCTCCCAAGCGCTGGGAGTACAAGTGTGTGCCACCACGCCCGGCTCTTGTTAGACCATTTGTTAGTTGTGTTGGAGCACCTAGCATAGGGCCACAGCTAAATGAGCATTTAGTAAATACTCTTTAATAATAATGAAGTTTCTAAGAGAAATATAGAAAGATGGCTTATGTGTGGAATGGATATAGAGAGTAGAAAGGCGCCAACTCCACCCACCCAAACTTCCCAAGCTAGTATAAAACACCCAAAAATGAAGGGTCTCCACAGACTAGAACTTTACTACCTCCAAACTTCGCATAGGAACCCATGTTTGTTTTCCCTGGTTCCTGGGCTACTGAACAATGCGAGTGGAAATCACATAAATATATTGCTTGCTTTCTTCGAAAATATGTATTACTAGGCCTTCATTATTGCTCACTTGAAATTCCTTTCTTCATTTGCTGTTAATACTCCTACAGCGTTCACAGTGGCTGCTGGGAAGCCTGACCTCAAACTCCCCCGTTGATTACCTCATGTCTAAAGTTATCTAAAAGGAATTCTCTTAATGTTTCTTTCCATTTTATGATTTCTCAATCCTTTAACCCATTTTACTCTTATTTCCCCTTATATGTGAGAGGTTTTCCTGATTTCCAAGGCCAAAGTCTCCCCCATTTTGTTGTTGTTGTTGTTGTTGGTGGTGGTGTGTGCGTGTGTGTGTGTTACTAGGGATTGAATCCAGTTGTACTCTACCTCTGAGCTATACCCCCAGTCCTATTTTATCTTTAATTTTGAAACAAGTTCCCTTTAAGTTTCCTTTCTGTAGGGACAGTTTCATGGCAAATGAACTGTACATTTAACACAAGGCCTCACATGCAGGAGAGCCATGGGTTTATTTTGCTGTCTTGAAATCACTATTTTCTCAGTGCTAGGGATGGAACCCAAGCCCTCAAATAAGCTAAGCACTCTACTGCTGAGCCATACCCTGAGCCCCTAGATTCTGATTCTTATTCTTATTAATTAATTAATTAATTTTTTTTGCGGGTCTGGGGATGGAATCCAAGGGCATTCTACCTCTGAGCAACACCCCCAGCCCTAGTTTTTATTCTTTATTTTGAAACAGAGTCTCACTGAGTTGCAAAGAGCCTCACTAAGTAGCTGAGGCTGGCTGTGAACCTGGATCCTCCTGTCTCAGCCTCCTGAATGCTGGGATTACAAGTGTGCGCCACCACACCCAGTTCCGTCCTAGATTATTTTTGAAGAAGGGACTCTATATTTTCATTTTGCACTGGGCTGTGCAAATTATGTAGCCAGTTCTCTTCTCTCTTACATTCAATTTTTCTTTCCCTTGAGCCTTGGATGCATGTGGGAACTTTAAAAAACACTAGCCAGGTGTGGTGGCTGACATCTGTAATCCCAGTATTTTGGAGGCTGAAACAGGAGGATCCAATGTTCAATACCAGCCTCAGCAACTTAATGAGACCCTACTTCAAAAAAAAAAAAAATAAGGCTGGGGGTGTAGTACAGCCCAGAAGTAGAACGTCCAAGTTCAGTCTCACTACCAACATAAATAAAATAAAATGAACCATATTTTTTTGTTGTTGTACTGGGCACTGAACTCAGGGGCACTCACCTCTGAGTTACACCCCCAGCCCTATTTTAATTTTATTTTGAAACAGGGTCTCATTAGGTTGATGAGCGTCTCACTACTTGCTGAGTCTGTCCTTGAACCTGCCATCCTCCTGTTTCAGCCTTCCAAGTATTGGGATTACAGGTGTGTGCCATCATGACCAGTGTAAAATGTACTATTTGAAGTGAGCAGCTCAGTGGTATTTAGAACTTTGACAATGTAGGAATTGTGACATTGGTGGGGTTGTTAGAGGTGGCTTCCTGAAATTTGAAACAAGACCTGAAAGAGTGAGGGAGAGAACTGAGCAGACATCTGGGGACCAGCAGGCATGCAGAGGGACAGCTTTCTAGAGTGTGATGGGAGCGTGTCTGCTGTGGGAAGCACAGTGAAGAGGCCTTGTGTGCTGGAGGCTGAGCACTGGATGAGGATACGCAATCAGGTCTAGATCAGTGATGTTCCATAATGCTTTCCACAGTGATGGAAATGTATAGCCAATGGCCATATACGGCTACTGAGCATTCATGACTGAGGAACTAGATTTGCAATTTAATTATAGTTAACTTAAAATTAGATAACCACTAGGAGTTTTAACTATTGGAAGGCTCAGGTTTAGACTGTTTAGGACTTTATAAATTACTCTAAAGATTTTGAGTACTAGCCAGGTATGTATGGTACACATGTCTGTAATCTCAGTACTTGGAAGGCTGAGACAGGAGGATTGTAGTTTTGAGGCCACCCTCAGCAACTTAGGGAGGCCCTGAGCAATTTAGTGAGACTCTATTTCCAAATAAAAAATAAAAGCGTTGGGGGTGTAGTTTGAAGGTAGAGTATCACTGAGTTCAATCCCCAGCACCATAGGAAAAAAATATTTTGTTTAAGCAGGACACAGGGATGCATGCTTGTAATCCCAGTCATTGGGATTCTGAGAAAGAAAGATAATAGGTTCAAAGATAACCTCAACAATTTAGCAAGACCCTTGACAACCCAGCAAGAACCTGTTTCAAAATAAAAAAATAAAAACGGGCTAGGGGAAACCAGGCATGGTGGCGCGTACTTGGGAGTCTGAGACAGGAGGATCTCAAGTTTATGGTCAGCCTCAGCTACTTAGGCCCTCTGAAACTTAGAGAGATCCTGTTTCAAAATAAGAATAAAAAATAGGGCTGGGTGTGTAACTTGGAAGTAGAATTCCCCTGAGTTAAATCCCCAGGACCGCAAAAAAAAAAAAAAAAAAAAAAAAAAGAAAAGAAAAGAAAAAAAAGAAAAAGGGGGTATAGCTCATAGGCAGAATGCCCCTGAGTAGTTTAGTAGTTCAATCCCTAGTACCTCTTTCTTTCTCTCTCTCTCTCTCTCTCTCTCTCTCTCTCTCTCTCTCTCACACACACACACACACACACACACACACACACACACACACACGAAGATTTTATTTCTCTTGAGTGATATTGGTGGGTTTCAAACTGATTTTAACAGAGCTACTTTGGTTGCTGTGTGGACAGACTGAAGGGGACAACAGTGGAAGTTGGGGGCCCTTTGGGAAGCTATTTATGCTATCTCTGCCAAGATTATTAGAGACAATCTAGCACATAGTGTGCTCTCAAGAAACTATTCTTTAGTTTTCTTTCATCCAGAGGGACTAGGAGTGTAGCTCAATGG
>NC_137802.1:56925834-57125834 GCF_963383645.1 Muscardinus avellanarius | reverse complement strand
GCCTAAAATTTACATATAAACAGGCCTCACACACTAGCTGATTTGGGATTTACTTTCCAAAAGGAAATAAAAAAAAAAAAGATATTTCCAACAACAACAAAAAGTACTCCCCCTCCTTCCTGCCAAAGATTCATTTTGCACTGTTAGGTCTGAAGTGATTTTATTTTTTAAGCTTTTTACTTCTTCCTTGAAACAACATGAGGCAGTATTTGTTGTTGCTGTTAAATAGCACCTTCTAAAAGACATAGAAGCCGAATCACAGTTTCCTCATGGCCACTGTAAAAATGAAATAATGGAAAGTGTTTGATTGACTGGAAGAAGATGGAAAGACCTGGAGAATATAATGTTAAGTGAGATCAGCCGAGCACAGAAAGAGAAGGGACATATGTTTTCTCTAATAAGCCCAAACTAGGGACTATTAGGAATACCTGAGGGACTCCAGATAATGGAGGGGAAACCTCAGCAAAGCTGAAATGGAAGTGTAGGAGACGAAGAAGGCTGAGGCTGATTAATGGAGGAGCTACATCTGAATATGTGCAAAAGTATGAATGTAGCATGGTTAACCTGGACACTCATTGTTGGGGGGAGGAGAAGTGTGGGGGTGGAGGGCACCAAGCACAGTCTGAATGTATGATCCACATAATATGATCCACATAAAAATAAAAAAGAAAATTATTTAAAAATTGTTATGGCAGCCTGCAGTGAGCTTTAAGTGAGGGAGGCCTCCTGACTATAGTATCAAGAGCACTTTTTTCATATGTGGTCTGTGAACTGGTAGAGCAAAAAACTTTTGACAGTTACCTATTTTCTGTATTTTCTCATATTTGATATTAGTTAATATTGACCCCCAGTCAATCAAAATCTTTTTTTTTTTTAACTTTTGAAACAAGGTCTCACTGAGTTGCAAAGCGCCTCACTAAATAGCTGAGGCTGTTTGAGAACCGCGATCCTCTGGTCTCAGCCTCCTGAATTCTGGGATTGCAAGCGTGTGCCACCACGCCTGGCTCCCAGCCCTGTTATTTATTCTTTATTTTGAAAAAGGGTCTCACTGAGTTGCAGAGGGCCTCACTAAGTAGTTAAAGCTGAGTAGGGATTATAAGCATGCGCCACCATACCTGGCTCAGAAAATTTATTTTAAATCTAATTCACATACTCGTTCAATAATATTTGAGTCCCTATTCCTGTGACATTTGTAGAATATCTAATGATACTTTCTATAGGACATATGATTTATATTTGTAGCCCTTGGCCTTTGATTTCCCTTTTCTTTACTAAGACCTCCTGGATTGATGTAGAAAAATACTTAACATCCTTGACAATGGGTGGCATTCGCCCTTAATCCAGCTACTTTGAGAGACTGAGGCAGAGGAACTGCAAATTCCAGGGCAGCCTTAGCAACTTAGTAAGATCCTGTTTCAAAATAAAAATAAAACCTGGGCATGGTGGCACACACTTGTAATCCAGCATTTGGGAGGCTGATATGGGAGGATGGCGGTTGGCAGACAGCCTCAGCTACTTAGTGAGGCCCTTTGCAATTCAGTAAGACCCTTTTTACAAATAAAGAATAAAAAATAGGGCTGGGGGTGTAACCTGGAGGTAGAATGCCCCTGGGTTCCATCCCCAGTACTGAGAAAAAAAAAAAAAAAAAAAAAGGGCTGGGGTTGTAGCTCAGTAATAAATTGCCCCTGGAGTCAATCCTCAGCAGTGCAGGAAAAAAAAAAAAAAGTCTGACAATTTTTTATGGTAATATCAGCTTGAATTCAAATGTGATTCTAATGTATAAATTTGTTTTGGATTTAAAATAGAACTTTTTTTTGGTACTAGGGATTGAACCCAGAGGCATTTTACCTTTGAGCTATCATCCACTCCCAGCCTGATTTTATTTCTTATTTGGAAACGGTCTCACTAGGTTGCTGAGAGCCTCGCTAAGTTGCCAAGGCTGGCTTTGAACCTGCGATCCTCCTGTCTCAGCTTTCTAAGTACTGAGATTACAAGTGTCCACCACCATGCCCAGCTAAAAAATGCAGCTGTTAAAAAATTAAATGAAGAGCTGGGCATGGTGGCTCACGCTTGTAATTCCAGCATTCGGGAGGCTAAGACTGGAGGACTACGGTTCGCGGACAGCCTCAGCTACTTATGCCCTCAGCAACTTAGTGAGACCCTGTTCCAAAATAAAGAATAAAAAATAGGGCAGAGGGTGTAGCTGAGAGGTCGAATGCCTCTGGGTTACATCCCTAGACCCGCACACACACAAATTAAATAAAGAGCCTGGTGTGGTGGCACACATTTGTAATCTCAGTACTTGGTAGGCTGAGACAGGGGATCAGGTTCAAAACCAACCTCAGCTACTTGGTGAGGCCTTCTGCAATGTAGTGTTTCAAAATAAAGAATAAAAATGGTGCTGGGGATATAGCTCATAGGTAGAATGCCCCTGTGTTCAATCCCTAGCACCTGAATAAACAAATAAATAAATGAAGCTGGGTGTGGTGGCTCACGCCTTTAATCACAGTACTTGGGAGGCAGAGACAGGAAAACTGCAGGTTTGAATACAGCCTCAGCAATTTAGTGAAGCCCTCAGCAACTCAATGAGACCCCGCTTCAAATTAAAAATGGGCCGGGCGTGGTGGCGCATACTTGTAATCCCAGCATTTGGGAAGTTGAGATAGGAGGATCTCTGTTCCGGGACAGCCTCAGGTACTTAGTGAGGCAACTCAGTGGGACCCTGTTTCAAAATAAAGAATAGGGTTGAGGGTATAACTCAGACGTAGAATGCCCCTGGTTCAATCTCCAGTACCACACACACACAAAATATTAAAAAAATTAAAGAAATAAAAAAAATGGGGCTGGAGATGTAGCTCAGAGTTAACACATTCCTGGGTTCAATCCCCAGGAAAAATGCACATGGACATGAACTTTGTGGGGTTGAGGGTGTGGATCCGTGGTAGAGCACATGCCTAGCATACACTAAGCCTTAGGTTTGAGCCCCAGCATCATGCATGATTGAGAAAACATTATTTCTGTGTATTTGCCATTTCTTTTTCTGGGGATGGAACCCAGGGGCATCATTCTACCTCCGAACTACACCCCCAGCTCTATTTTTTATTCTTTATTTTGAAACAGGATCTCATTAAGTTGCAAAGGGCCTCACTAAGTAGCTGAGGCTGTCCGCGAACCATAATCCTCCTGTCTCAGCCTCCCGAATGCTGGGATTAAAAGTGTGCCACCATGCCCGGCTTGTATTTGCTCGCTCTTTCTTTCTTTCTTTCTTTCTTTCTTTCTTTCTTTCTTTCTTTCTTTCTTTCTTTCTTTCTTTTTGGTGGTACTGGGGTTCCTGGAAGCCCTTCAACTTCCGGGCTACATTCCCAGACCTATTTTATATTTTTATTTGGAAACAGGGTCGCCTAAGCCAGTATGCACGGCTGGCTTCGAACCTGCGCGATCCTCCTGTCTCTGCCTCCCAAGCGCGGGGATTACAAGCATGCGCCACCACGCCCAGCTTGTATTTGCAATTTCTAAAGTTTCTTCTGTGTATTTCACTGTTATCAAGGAAGACACTGGTATGATTTCAGTATTTTTGAAAAAATGTTTTTTGTGGTACTGGGGATGGAACCCAGGGGCATTCTACTTCTGAGCAACACTCCCAGCCCTATTTTTATTCTTTATTTTGAAACCAGGTCTCACTGAGTTGCAAAGGGCCTCACTAAATAGCAGAGGCTGACCGTGAACCACGATCCTCCTGTCTCAGCCTCCCAAATGCTGGGATAATAAGTATGCGCCATTATGCTCCGCAATATTTTTGAAGATTTTAATCTTGATTGTGGCCTAACATATAGTCTATCCTGGAGAATGTTCTATGTATTGATGAGAAGAATGTATTCTGAAAATATCCGTTTGTTCCATTGTTCTATAGTACAATTTGCTCTGATGTTTCTTTGTTGACTTTTGTGGGGGTCTGGATAATCTTTTCATTGCTGAAGTGGGATGTTGAAGTCCCCAACTATTATTATAATACAGTCTACCTTCTTAAATCTATTTTTACGAGTGCTTCTGAGGATGCTATTTTTGTCTCTTTTCTTAACACTTACCTTACTATTTCCATTATAGCTTTTCTAGGTAGGGCTGAAGTCTCTACAAGTTTTGATAGGATTTCAAATAATAGGATCCCTGGACTGCCAGCTAAAGCTAAACTGGTTTCCTTTTCTGGAACTGTGAAGAGGAAAAAAAGATTTTAAAAAGCCTTTTGAATAATCTATAAAGAAAGCAATAAACTTTTTTTTAACTATTTACTATGATAATTTCAA
The DNA here is from genome assembly GCF_963383645.1 of Muscardinus avellanarius. Classification (NCBI taxonomy): domain Eukaryota; kingdom Metazoa; phylum Chordata; class Mammalia; order Rodentia; family Gliridae; genus Muscardinus; species Muscardinus avellanarius. The sequence continues at coordinate 57,121,533 of NC_137802.1, read as the reverse complement.
GTCAAGGACTAGATACAGCAGAACATTAATAAATTTTTTTTTTTTTGAAACAGGGTCTCACTAAGTTGCTGAGAACCTCACTAAGTAGGCTTCAAACCTGTGTGATCCTCCTGTCTCTGCCTCCCAAGTGCTGGGATTACAAGCATGGACCACCACACCCAGCTTAAAACATGAGTAATTTTTCTATTAGCCAGTGGCACACACCTGTAATCTCAGTACTTGGGAGGCTGAGATAGGAAGATCACATGTTCGAAGCCAGCCTCAGCAACTTAGTGAGACCTCATTTCCAAATAAAAAAATAGGGCTGAGGGTGTATCTCAGAGGAAGACATGCCCCAGGATTTAATCCCTAGTACCACAAAACTTTAATTAAAATTCTAAAACTTTATCAACATCCTTACCAAATATTGTTTTAGAGAAGCAGTACAAAAATGAATCATATTCTGGACTACAGATCCTGATTTGTCTCCTCATTGGAGGCCTGTGTGAATAATGTTTGCTATGTAGTGTGTTGTAGCACCCACTGCCATCCATTTAGGGACATCTCTACTCACCCACTGCCTTGAGGAAGCGGTTCTTATCTGTTAACACCTTTATGAAGTCTGAGAAGCTCACCTTCCCATCTCCTGCAGCAGAAATAAAAGCTCAGAATAAGAATGAGGTAGACTAAATTATTAGAATAAGTATCAAGTCTAAAGGTTAAAGCACCCTGGACCACTTACTACTTAAGTTCAGAGCATTTAGGTCTGGAAGGATCTTGGGTAAGCACTAGTCTTCTTGAAGTGAGCTTAGCACTAGTACAGTCTCCTGCAGACCACAGAAGCGGTGGTGGGTGGAGACCTAGCCCGGCCTCCCAGCCACTGTGGTCCTGTCACCCACTGCTCTTCCAGGGATTTGCCATTTTTATAAGGAATCTGCCCAACCTTCTCACTCCATCTCCACCCCTATTATTCATATTATAAAATATCTAAGCTGTACCCTAGCTCCCCTAAAATTAAAGAATAGTGAGTGCTACTGGAGGTATATGTGTTATGTTCCCATGGAAGAATAGAAAATATTAGGCAGAGTTAGTGGAAACAAGTGATCCCTTAACTGGTGACACTGGATCCCATGTGTATGGGATGCTCACTGAACAGGGAGCACTGGGTAAGGGCAGGTGGGAGGAGATAATGGGTGGAATATATTTTCCACATAACATGTCAGCCTAGACTACTAATCACTAGGTTGGGATGTTCAATAAAACATGCTTAGCCAGGCGTGGTGGCCCACACATGTGTAATCCCAGCGCTTGGGAGGCTGAGACAGGAGGATCGCACAGGTTCGAAGCCAGTCTCAGCTATTTAGTGAGGTTCTCAGCAACTTACTGAACCCTTGCTTTCAAATAAAATATAAAATAGGTCTGGGAGTATAGCCCGGAGGTAGAAAGCCTCTGGGTTCCACTCCCAGTACCACAAACAAACAAACAAACACCCCCTGAGAACAAACCCAAAAAACAAAAAACAAAACTCATGCTTTATATGCTTTAAAAATACTAATATTACTTCTCTCTCTCTCTCTCTCTCTCTTTCTCTCTTTTTTTTTTTTAGTACTGGGGATTGAACTCAGGGGCATTCTACCTCTGAGCTACACCCCCAACCCTATTTTTTATTCTTTATTTTGGAACAGGGTCTCACTAAATTGCAGAGGGCCTCACTATGTAGCTGAGGCTGGCCACGAGCCCAGATCCTCCTGTCTCAGCCTCCTAAGTACTGGGATCACAAGTATGTGCCACCACACCTGGCAAAATGATACTTTAAAAACTATTTATGCCTTTGTTATTTCAAGGCATCTTCCAAAATGGACATCATGACAGGTAACCTGAATTTGATCTTGAAAGGAAACAGTCATCTTAGTTTCCACACAGTACGTTTTAAGAATCAGCTCATTTTATTGCATTAATTTGATTTCATAACTTGTAAACATGCCTTCATTGCTATTCTTTTTTTGTGTGTGTGATATTGGGGATCAAACCCAGGGGCATTCTATCTCCAAGCCCTATTTTTTATCCTTTATTTTGAAACAGGGTCTCACTAAGTTGCAGAGGGCCTCACTAAGAACCCTCACATTCATACCAATGATGAAGTTTAATATATAAATTAGGCACTCTAGAAGATTAAAAACTGATAAAAATAGAACAATTATAATAATATACTGTAATAAAAGTTATATGAATGTGGCCTTTATCTTTTGAAAAATTCAAGACAAATACTTATTTGTCTTGAAAGGAAATAGTCTATGGGTAACTGAAATCAGGGAAAGTGAAGTTATGGCTTACTCTTTTATTTACCAAAAAGTATGCTTTCAGTAAACAAAGGAGGTCTATTTATCCTGTTTATACAGCCACTGAGAGAGAATATGTATTTTCAAAAATCTTTTATTAGGAAAGAATGAGAAATTAAAATACTCACCATCAAGATCAGCACATTTTAATTCATTGTAGACATCATGCTTGGTTAAATTCATTCCCAACTTAGCTAAAGTGCACATCATTCCATGTAAATCAACAGAGCCAGTTTTATCCTTATTGAAGAAGTTGTAGGCATCGTGGAAGGCTGGGGAAATGGAATTATGTTAGGACAATTATTAAAGAAGAAATCTATATGCTAATAGGATTAGGACAGATAACAGCTGACTGGAAATCACATCTTGAAAAAAAGTATTCAGAGAAAAATGAGTATTTAATAGACGTTTATAATTCAGGACACTGCCTTTCCTTGTGATTTGAACTGGAATTAACTAATTGTAGAAAATCAAACCAGTGTGGTGGTGCAGGCTCGTAATCCAAATTCTTTTGAGGCTGAGACAGGAGGATTGCAGGTTTGAGGTCAATTGCAGCAGTTTATCAAAGTTCTTAACAACTTAGAACCTATTTCAAAATAAAAAAATAGGACTAGGGGTATAGCTCAGAGGTAGAATGAATGCCTCTGTGTTCAATCCCCAGTACTCCCCCACCAAGAAAAAGAAAATCAAATCTGGTAGATGAAATAGCCCTCCAAAGAAGTCCACATCCCTGTCCGTGGAACTGTGAATATGTTACAGGTAACATGGTAAATGGGACTTTGCAGATATTATTAAGATAGGTTATCCCTAATTATCTGAGAGGACCCAATATAAATAGAGCTGGAAGCAAGTCAGAGGTGGCAGAAGTCTGAGAGATTCAGAGCATGAGCAGGACTTCACCCTCGCCCCAGTGCTAGTTTGAAGATGGTGAGGGGAGCAACCTACTATGGATTACAGACAGCCATAAGGAAGGGGCTGAGAGAGCAAGGGACTGGGGACCTCTATGGCACAACTGCTAGAACCTCAGTTTTGCCACAATTCTGAATGAGACTGGAAACAGATTCTCCAGAATCCCCAGGTAAGAGTCCAGCCTGATCAGACCTAAATTTTGATCCTGTATGACCTGGCGGACAGAAACCAGCCAAGCCTACCTGGACTTCTAACCTACAGAACAGTGAGAGAATACATTTATACTATTTTATGCTGTTAAATTTGTGACAACTTGTTACAGAACAAGCAAAAGTAGATATATACCAGATTGGACCCAAATTAAATATATGTGTAGATATGTTTTGTACAGGCCTAAAGTTTTTTTTCTTTAAAGAAATATTCAAAGTGCTAACTGGAGCCAAATCAGACATGTATTTTCTAAAATTAGTGAGTGAAGAAATAAATATAGAACAAAATATATCCCCAAATGGCACCAGAATAAAATGTATTTCATACCACCCTTTTTTCAGTATTGGGGATTGAACCCAGGGCCTTGCACATATTAGACAAGCGCTCTTCCACTGATCTACATCCCCAGCTTCATATCACGTTTAAGTCTCAGCATCCTATGTACAAGTAATTAATCCTATACAGATAATGATACCTGTCTTATAATCTGGTGCAAAGGTAACATTTTCTCCCTTATTTACTTTTTTTTGTGGACCTGGAGATTGAATCCAGAGGCATTCCACCTCTGAGCTATATCCCTAGCCTGACTTTATTTTTTATTTGGAAACAGGGTTTCATAAGTTGCCGAGGCTGGCTTCGAATCTGCAAGCCTCCTGTCTCAGCTTCCAGGTACTGTGATTACAGGTTGTGCCACCATGTCTGGCTTGCTTTTCTCTCTTTGTAAAGGGTAGGCTTCTTAGGTTTGGAACCAAACCATCTCTGACTCATTTCCACCTTCTTCTAGTCTCCAGGTTGTTGCAGGGACACATTCATTCATGCAACGTAGCAAATATGTCTTGCATGCTTTCCATGTGCAGGTACTTCTCTATGTGCTTAGGATACCTGACTGCTCCAAAGAGTCAAAGATCTCTGTACTCATAGAAACATAATAGATAAATTAGGTATTTATTTATTTATTTTATTTTTATTTTTGCAGTACTGGGGATTGGACCCAGGGGCATTCTACCTCCGAGCTACACACCCAGCTCTATTTTTTAATTCTTTATTGTGAAACAAGATGTCACTAAGTTGCAGAAGGCCTCACTAAGTAGCTCAGGCTGACCAAGAACCTGTGATTCTCCTGTCTCAGTCTCCCAGGTACTGGGAAACTACAAGTATGTGTCACCATGCCTGGCTACTTTTTAAATAGAATAGAATTTCGATAGACATTTTTTGTAGTACTGGGGATTGAACCAAAGTGGGGAGTGTTCTATCTCTGGAAATCAAACTCTACCTTATTTTATTTATTTATTTATTTATTTATTTATTTATTTATTTATTGGGTCTGGGGATGGAACCCAGGGCATTCATTCTACCTCTGAGCTACACCCCCTGCCCTATTTTTTGAAACAGGGTCTCATTAAGTTGTAGAGGACCTCACTAAGTAGCTGAGGTTGTCTGCGAACCATGATCCTACGGTCTCAGCCCTTCCAAATGCTGGGATTACAAGTGTGCATCACCATGCCCGGCTTACTTATTTTATTTTGAGATCCTGCTAAGTTGCTCAGGCTGCCCTCGAACTTGTGATTCTCCGTTCTCAGCCTCCTAAGTAGTGAGAAAACAGGCACCACCATGCCTGGCTGGAATTTCTACAGACTCCCACCTCCACATCGGCCTTTCTACCAGTAGCAGTACTTGCATGTTGTGCCTTCTTTCCTGTTCCACAAATGAGCTTTATATTGTTTCTAGAGCCAGTTGTTCTCCATTGTAGATGAGAACCCATCTCCTCACTCCTATTTAATTATATAACCCAAAAAGGATCCCCTCTGTCTTCAACACCAACTTTTTTACTATCTATATACATTCCTGTTATTGTACAACTGCATTATCTCTAATGCAGTAAAAGGTGGAGGAGTAAGCCGGGCGTGGTGGCGCACGCTTGTAATCCCTGCACTTGGGAGGCTGAGACAGGAGGATCGCACAGGTTCGAAGCCAGCCTCAGCAACTTAGTGAGACCCTGTTTCCAAATAAAATATAAAATAGGTCTGGGAGTATAGCCCGGAGGTAGAAAGCCTCTGGGTTCCACCCCCAGTACCACCCAAATAAATAAATAAATAAATAAATAAATAAATAAAGGTGGAGGAGTAGTGAGCACAGAGCTGACAGGAGTGCAGCAGGGAGGGTGGGAATCAGGACACTTTATCCTGATGGCTTGTTTTCTCCTAGGAAGTAGGAAGCAAGGATATCATTTGAGAGTGAGGATGGGAGATTTTGGGGATTTTGAGGTATTCAATAAATGTATGTAGAATGAACAAATTAATTTCTCAAAGGAAAGTAGTGAGGTTGAGCATGGCAATAACCACAAACTGTTGCTATTAGGCATTTACCCCAGTTTCACAAACTGAAAATGCAAATACGATCTTGATAATCCTTTGTGTTTTCCAAATCAGCTTTTCCAGAAATCAAGGTGATTTTTGTTTGTCCCTCGGTAATGCTTGGGATTGAATCCAGGAAGGATCTAACACTGAGCTACACTCTCAGCCTTGTTTACCTTTTGTTGTGAGAGTCTAAGTTGCCCAGCCTGGCCTCAAGCTCGAGATCCTCCTGTTTTGGCCTCTCAAGTACTAGGATTACAGGTGTACACCACCATGCCCAAAAATAAACGTATTTTTTAAAATTCCTTCTGTCTCCTGGATCATTTTCTCAATTGGTTTCCAAATTGTAGGAGTGAGCATTAGCCTTTCCACAATCCACAACCTATGCTAGCTACAGAATGAACTGTAGCTAGTATAGGTCAAAGACAGCTGTACTTGGTTTAGTTCAGCTTTATTTAATGATTTAATTTTTTTGCGGTTCTGGAGATGGAGCCCAGGGGCATTCGACCTCAGAGCTACACCTCCTTCCCTATTTTTTATTCTTTATTTTGAAACAGAGTCTCACTAAGTTGCAGAGGGCCTCACTAAGTAGCTGAGGCTGTCTGTGAACCACGATCCTCCTGTCTCAGCCTCCCGAATGCTGGGATTACAAGCGTGCGCCACCACGCCCGGCTTCAGCTTATTTTAACTTAATTTTTGTGTGGTATTGGGGATTGAACCTAGAGGTGTTGTACCACTGAACTCCAATGCTTAATTTTTTTATTTATTTTTTTAAAATTTTGAGACAGGGTCTTGCTAAGTTGCTTAGGGTGGCCTTGAACTTGTTATCTTCCTGCCTCAGTCTCCTGAGTAGCTGAGAATCTTTTAGCTTTTCTAGTGGATAATGCTTTCCCTTTTCTCTAGGAATTGTTAGATTCTATTCCTCCTGCCTGGAGCATTCTGTGTTCCTCACCCAACTTCCTCCTACTCGTCACTCTCTCTAGGACTCCCTTCCCTCCCATGTAAGGCCAAGTTAGGACATTTTCTTTAACAATCCTAGAACACTCTGTACTTCCAAGTCATAACTTGTGTCATATTATAATTTAAATAAGTCACTCAACAAATTTGTGGTTTAACTATTAGTCTTTCCTGTTAGACTTCCTAACAGGGCAAGAACCATGTCTGACTTATTTTGTGTTTTTGAAACTTGATACAATGTTGGATCTCTCTCTCTCTCTCTCTCTCTCTCTCTCTCTCTCTCTCTCTCTCTCTCTCTCTCTCTCTCTCTCTGTGTGTGTGTGTGTGTTACTGAAGGCTGAACTCCTGCGTGTTCTACCTCTGAGTTACACCATCAGCCGTTTCTATTTTTTTATTTTGAGACTGGGTTTTGGTAAATTGCTGAGGCTGACTTCAAAACCACAATCATCCTGTCTCAGCTTCCCCCAAACTGGTATTACACAGGTGTATGTCACCAGATCCCACTCATTGTTAGCTTTAAATAGATATTTGTTGTTTGGATGAATGAACTGTAGCTAGTATAGGTCATTATTATCATTATATTTTTTTCCTCTGAGAAATCCTGGGACTATAGTTGTATTTCCAATGTCCCAACACTCAATTTATATTTGACTTTGCATTTGTTCTTTTCCATCCACTAAAGTTCTTTTTTTTTTTTTTTTGTGGGTCTGGGGATGGAACCCAGGGGCATTTGACCTTCCGAGCTACACCCCCAGCCCTATTTTTTATAAACAGGGTCTCACTGAGTTGCAGAGGGCCTCACTAAGTAGCTGAGGCTGTCCGTGAACTGCGATACTCCAGGTGTCAGCCTCCCGAATGCTGGGATTACAAGCGTGCGCCACCACGCCCGGCTCAGTAAAGTAAAGTTGTTCAGGACTGTCTGAATTCTAGAGAGATGCCAATTTGGAAGCAATTTCTCTCCAATCCCACATTTTTTTTTTTCCTTGAAGAGCTGGGGATCAAATCCAGAGCCTCATGCATGAGGGCAACATCCCTAGTTTCCACAAAAAGTGTTTATTTCGCTTTTTTTCTTTTTAAATGATAAAGTAGTGTAGACATGCCTTGAGATGCTGTATTTCTGTTAGAGAGGAAAGGATCAGATAGATGAAGAGGCTGTTGTTTATGATTAAAATTTTAGGATGATTCTCATTACCTTCCATTTGTGAAGGGCTCAACTTTTCTTTGTTTTGTAATTGGCATTGAAGTGATCTTGGTAAATCTTTATCCCTAAGAAGAGACACGAAAGAATAAGATTTAATACATCTGTGAAACTAGTAAATGTTAGTCCCATCCATCAGTTTTTGCTGAATGGAATGACTCTAAAGTTCACAATATACCCAGAGTCACATTACCTAAGGGGACTCAGTACTGTCACTTGCCAATAGCTACTACATAGATAATGAGAAAATGTTGGCCACTGAAATTGCCCTTTACTTGCCAATCATCTTCACTGCCCTTAAGAAAAATCCCCTTCCTTTCTCTCTTCCTCTCCCTCCCTTCCCCTCCCTCCCTTCCTTCTTTCTCATGGTACTTGAGATTGAACCTAGGGGCTTTTACACCCCCAGCCCAAATTTATTTTATTTATTGTGAGATATTACATTGCTGAGAATCTCACTATTGCTGAGGCTGGCTGGAACCTGTGATCCTCCTGTTTCGGTCTCCCTAACTACTGGGATTACAAGTATGTGCTATCACTCCTTGATCCCCCATCTTCTAAAACAGAATCCCTCAATTTCTCTTTCTTTCTTTCTTTCTTTCTTTCTTTCTTTCTTTCTTTCTTTCTTTCTTTCTTCTTTCTTTCTTTCCTTTCTTTTCCTTTCTTTCTTTTTGGTGGTACTGGGGTTCCTGGAAGCCCTTCTACCTCCGGGCTACACTCCCAGACCTATTTTATATTTTTTTATTTGGAAACAGGGTCTCTTAAGCCAGCGAGGCTGGCTCTGAACCAGCGTGATCCTCCTATCTCTGCCTCCCAAGCGCGGAGATTACAAGCGTGTGCCACCACGCCCACCACGCCCGGCTAGATCCCTCAATTTCTAAAAATTCCAAGTCACACAGATAATAAGTGGGAGACCTGAGATTCAAACCCAGGTTTGTGCCAGTCATGGTGATGAATGCTTGTAATCGCAGTACTTGGAGGCTGAAACAGGAGGATTGCAGTTTTGCAGCCAGCCTCAGCAATTAGTGAGGACTTCTGCAACTTAGTAAGATTCTGCTTAAAAATAAAAATAAAATAGGGCTGGGGCTGTAGCTCAGAGGTGGAATGCTCCTGGGTTCAATTCCCAGTGAGAGAGGGACACACACACACACACACACACACACACACACACACACACAGTTTGTCTAATTTCAAAGCTGAAGGATATAAGCCTTAAATTATTCCTATTTTTACTATTTACTTATTTTTTTTTGTGGTACTGGGGATGGAACCCAGGGGCATTCTATCTCTGAGCTACACCCCAGCCCTGTTTTTTTTTAATTCTTTATTTTGAAACAGGGTCTCACTGAGTTGCAAAGACTGCATCTTCTTGTCTCAGCCTAACAAATGCTGGGATTACAAGGGTGTGCCGCCGCACCCGGCTTCCTGTTTTTGTAAATATATGTTGTTTCATATTTTAACTAGTATAAGTAATATTGTGATTAGTATCCTTATAGACAAATCCTTTTTTCCATTATTATTTTATAACTTTAATTGCAATTTTTTACTTTGACCACATATGAAAAAGATGAATTAAAGATATAGAAAAATCCAGGCATGATTGAGACAGGAAGGTCACTGGTTCTTGGCCAGCCTCAGCTTCTTAGTGAGGCCTCTGCAACTTAGTGGGATCCTGTTTCAAAATAAAGAATGAAAAATAGGGCTGGGGGTATAGCTTATAGGTAGAATACCCTGAGTTCAATACATAGTACTACACACACACACACACACACACACACACACACACACATACACACACATACACACACACATACACACACAGATAGAGATATAAAACACTTTTGGAAAGTTTCATCAGGAAAAAATAGTAAAATATTACTATTAATACTTAGGGGATACTTTGTATAGATCTGCGGTAATTTTTTTCTATTTTTTTTGGCACTGGGGTTGGACCCCAGGGGCATTCTACCTTGAGCTACACCCCAGTCCTATTTTTTATTCTTTATTTTGAAATAGGGTCTGAGTTGCAAACGGCTTTACTAAGTAGTATCTGAGGCTGTCTGAGAACCACAATCCTCCCGTCTCAGCCTTACCAATGCTGGGATTACAAGTGTGCACCACCATGCCTGGCTTTGCAGTAATTTAACTAACTAAATTAATGAAAAGTAATTTAATAGTACATTAAAATAAACATAATGTTATACATTTATTTTACTTAATAAACCAAAAGTTTAAGAACTATGGAATCTCTAGAAAATGTCAGGAATTTCTTTCTTTTTTTTTTTTCTTGTGGTGCGAGGGATTGAATTTAGGGGCATTCTACCCCTGATCTACATCCCTAGACCTATTTTTTTTTTTTTTTTTTTGGTGATACTGGAGATGGAACCCAGGGCCTTCTACCTCTGGGCTACACTTCCATACCCTATTTTATATTTTTATTTGGAAACAGAGTCTCTTAAGCCAGCTGAGGCTGGCTTTGAACCTGCGCAATCCTCCTGTCTCAGCCTCCCAAGCATGGGGGATTACAAGCGTGCACCATCATGCCCGGCCTATTTTGTTTTTTAATTGGAAACAGGGTCTTGATAAGTGGCTGGGAAACTCACTAAGTTACCGGCTCTGAACCTGTGATCCTTCTGTCTCAGTCTCCCAAGTCCCGAGATTCCAAGCATGCGCCACCACACCCACCAGAAATAGAGTTCTTTAGCAGTGGCAAAGGGAAGAACACTAGCAAAAATACTCTTAAAGTTTCAAGGAAGCCAGGCACGGTGGCGCACACTTGCAATCCCAGCATTCAGGAGGCTGAGACCAGAGGAGAGTGATTCGCAGACGGCCTCAGCTACTTAGTGAGGTCCTCCGTAACTTAGTGAGACCCTGTTTCAAAATAAAGGATAAAAAATAGGGCAGGGGTATAGCTCGGAGGTCTAATGACCCTGGGTTCCATCCCTAGACCTGCAAAAAAAAAAAAAAAAAAAAAAAAAAAAAAAAAAATTGCAAGGAAAATGGACAATTAAAAATTTTTATTTTTAATATTTACTTATTTTTGTGGTACTGGGGATTGAACCCAGGGGCGTTCTAACTCTGAGCTACACCCCAGCCCTATTTTTTAATTTTTATTTTTTATTTTATTTAATTTTATTTTTTTGCGGGTCTGGGGATGGAACCCAGAGGCATCTGACCTCTGAGCTACATCCCCTGCCCATTCTTTATTTTGAAACAGGGTCTCACTGAGTTGCAGAGGGCCTCACTTAGTAGCTGAGGCTGTCTGTGAACTGTGATCCTCTGGTCTCAGCCTCCCAAATGCTGGGATTACAAGCGTGCACCACCACGCCTGACTCAGCCCTATTTTTTTAATTTTTTTTTCTTTTTTTTTTTTTTTCGGTACTGGGGATGGAATCCAGGGGCATTCTACCTTTGAACTATATCCCCAGCTCTCACTATTTTATTCTTTATTTTGAAATAGGGTCTTACTAAGTTGCAAAGGGCCTCACTAAGTAGTAGCTGAGGCTGTCCTCGAACCATGATCTTCTTGTTTTAGCCTCCCAAATGCTGGGATTACAAGCGTGGGCCACCAACGCCCGGCTCCATTTTATTTTTTGTTTTGAAACAGGGTCTCACTATGTTGTGGACAGCTTCACTAAGTAGCTGAGGCTGTCCGTGACTGTGATCCTTCTGTCTCAGCCTCCCAAGAGCTGGGATCCAAGCGTGTGCCACTGTGCCCGGCTATAGACGCACATCTTAATGGCTTGCTGGATGGTAGAAGCACACGTACACACAGCACTCACTGAGCTCTTCCCCACTGCCCACTCCATTCCTCCCCCTCCTTCCTCTTCATGTTGGCTTAGTGATTGACTTTGATATGTTTATGAATGTGTGTCACGGACAATGGACAATTTTAAGAGATGAGACTCTTCTTATCAGTTGATAAAATATATCTTAGTCCCTTACTTGTAGTCATTAGTGGCTGTTTATTGAAAATTTGGGTAGTTCATTGATTTACCAGATTTCATTTTACTGGCTGTATTTGAAATATACTCTTTCTCTGTATTTTGACTTGCTTAGGGGTTAGGTCTTCTTTATGATCTTCTAAATTTATTCTTCTTTAAACTGACACTGAAAATACCTTAATATATAATAGACAACTCTTAGAGCCTTCTGTGTCCTAGGGCAAAATACCCTTTCATTTAGGAGAATAAGAAGGAGAGCTCTATTTCTCTAATCAGAAAAGATGAAAGGATGTTTAGTTTTTTCTTTTCTTTTCTTTCTTTTTGGTACTGAGGATTGAACCCAGGGGCATTCTACCTCTAAGCTACACTCCCAGCCCTATTTTTTATTCTTTATTTTGAAACAGAGTCTCACTGGGTTGTGGAAGGCCTCATTAAGTAGCTGAGGCTGGCTGTGAACCTGAGATCCTCCTATCTCAGCCTCCCATATTTTTTTCTTTTCATAGGAAATTATTCTCTCAGCTAGGCATGGTGGCACATGCTTGTAATCCTAGTATTTAGGAGACAGAGACAAGAGGATCACAGGTTCAAGACGAGTCTCAGCGACTTAGGAAGACTCTCAACAACCTAGCAAGTTCCTACTTCAAACAAAAAATAAAAAGGGTTTGGGGCATAGCTTGGAGGTAGAATGCCTTGGGTCAATCCCAAGTAACTCAATGCTCACAAATCAATAAATAAAGTTAAAAAATGCATTCTTTTGCTGGTTGCGGTGGTGCACACCTGTAATTTCCAGTTTTTCAGGCGGCTGAGGCAGGAAGATAAAAAGTTTGAGGTCAGCCTGGGCAATTTAGGGAGACCTGGTCTCAAAATAAAACTAAAAAGAACTAGGTGTGTAGCTTAGTGGTAGAGCATCCCTGGGTTCAGTCCTCAGTACTGCAACAAAACAAAACACTCCCCTCCAAAAAAAAAAACCCTAACAATAGTAAAACACCTTTCTCTTCAATGCAGATGTTTGTTTAGAACAAAACTCACTACAAAACAGGTATTCGGAGAGCATTCCAGCCTGCCCTGTATAGCTTTCTTGAGTGTTTATTACACTCATCATTTTAATAATTCTTTATCATAATACATTGATACTTTCATCACCTACCTCTTGCTGTGGAAGACAGGCACTTTTAGGGGATTCAGCTTAAGTTTTGATTTAATTTCTGAAACTGCCATGTGGCCACTGTCTCTGTCTGGAATTCAGAAGATACAGTTAAGGATCTACTCACAGATTATTTTCTTACATATTTTTGCAAGTTTCCTAGCTCAAATTCTGGGGTTTGAAAAGCATAGGGCCTGAAGGAGTGGCACTTCAGGAGAACTCAGGTTAGAGTTAGGTGCGCAGTTGGAAGGCCCCACAAAAGGATGTCGGCTGTCCCCAGACCTCTCCACAAAGCTTGCCACTGTTCCCCCTTTCAAACCGTGTCATGATGATGCTCTGTAAAATTAAACGCTAAGTGAAATGAGCCAGCCATATAGAGGTAGGTACGATCTGTTCTCACTCACATGAGGATTCTAAAATAATTCACATTCACAGAAGCAGAGAGTGGAATGGAGGGAGGAGGGGATGTCAGGAAGTGCTGGTCATGGAGGTACAAAGTTTCAGTTATGCAGATGATTAAGTTCTGCGGATCTAACATATAGCACTGTGCTGTATGCTTGACATTTGCTGAGAAAGTATATCCTAAGTGTTCTCACTCTCCCATCAGTAGCTATGTGAGGTGAAGGCTTATGTCAATCAGCTTGGTTGTAGGGTTATTTCACAATGTATATGTATATTAAGGCATCAGGTTGTATACCATAGATAAAAAATGGTACCACATGATACAGATAACACATCCTAGAAATATTTGGAAAAAGTTAAAGACTATGACATTTATGAAATAATAAAGAATAAAATGTTACAGTATTACTAAAATATTTGCTTTATTTATTAGATAGATTTTCCCAGGGTTTCTTACTGGGATGCACATCCCTGCCCTATCAGTTCTTTTAGGCCTACTGGCCTTTCTTAAAAGTAGCAGTGGGAGCCAGGAGTGGTGGCATATACCTGTAATTCCAGTACTTGGGAGGCTGAGATAAGAGAATCAGAGTTTCAAGGCCAGCTTCAGCAACATAATGTGATTCTCAGCGATCTAGCAAGACCCTGTTTAATAACAAAAAATATAAAAAAGGGCTGGGAGTATAGTTTGTAGGTAGAATGTTTTCTAGGTTCAATAACTAGTACCATAAACATAGGAGTGGGTATGCGATACAATGCTGTTTGCTACTGTAGAACCTCTTATATGGGCTCTTTAACTGGTATGGTCGCCCTAGTCTTCCCTTTCCACTTCTCCTTAGTTTAAGAAATAGGGCCCATGGAGTAGAACCTGGGTGACAGGACTTCTCTATTTGTTTCATTACTCAAAGTATCTTTTCAGAATGTAGAGTTGTACTAGATGGCTCACTGACAGAAAAACTTGGTTGCTAACTTGGTATAATGAACAATAAAGACTATTAAACCATGAAGGAAACCCATTTGGTTAGAATAAATCTCTCCCAGGTCTTTGCCTTGGAGCCTGGAAAGCAGTTGTTTCTACGCAACTCAATTACACGTGTTCAGAATCTAGACACCTACCACAGAACTGTGAATTCCGGAGACGCTCAACAGTTTAGGCATTTGAAAGGTGCTGTGAAACCATCCTCGTGGATCAAAATAATCACTACTTTAAAAAAATACCTTCAATCTCTCATAGAAATTATAGATTAAAAAAAAAGACAGCATAGAATCATACAAAACCCTGACATTTACCTACTTTTAAGCTATGCTACTAACCACTTTGGGACTTCAATCAGATCAAGAATCCAATAATAGGGGGTTTGTTCCATCATACAACTGTGACCTCATTCAGTGCTCAGGCTCAAGCCTGGGGAGAGAATGGCCTCCAGATCTTTTCCAGTGTTAGAGCAAATGTGTGTTCAGTGGGATTCATTCAGTACCCTTGTGGTATGTAAGGGCGTAAATGACTTAATCAGAGTATTTGACACTGTTGAGATTTTTTTCAAAGAAGGGGATTTTTTTTTAGTGGTTTGGTGTTATGTTAGATATAGAATGTCTGTTGAGGATCTCATGTATTAATTCTCAGAGTTGATATAATTGATGAGGGTTGTAATCTCATCAGTGAATAAACCCATTGTAATGGATTTCCTGGGTGGTAACCTAGGCAGGTCGGGTGTGACAGGAGAAAGTGGGTGCTGGTGGTGTGGCCTTAGGGACTGTGCTTTTGTCTCTGAGCCCCTTGTTTGGGCCTTGCTTCTGGCCTCCATGATGTGAGAGCAGAGGCCATGCTCTCTCCCTCTTTCTGCTTCCTGGCATCATGCCCTGAGTTTTGCAGACACTGCCTCACATGGACAATCTACAAAACTACAAAACTACAAATCTGTGAGCAAATAAATCTTCCTTCCTCTAAGTTGTGTGGTCACTTGTTTTGGAGTACAGCAGTGAGAATGTTGACTGGACAACTAGGGATTAAACCCAGGTCATTCTACCTCTGAGCCAAACCCCTAGCCCTTTTTAAATTTTTTGATGTTGGAACAGGGTCTCACTGGTTTTCTGAGGCTAGTCTTGAACCTGTAATCCTCGGTCTCAGATTCCTAAGTACTAGGATTACAGCTGTACACCACCATGGCCAGCTTGTTTTTTATTTATTTATTTATTTTTTGGTGGTACTGGGGGTGGAACCCAGAGGCTTTCTACCTCTGGGCTATACTCCCAGACCCATTTTATATTTTATTTGGAAACAGGGTCTCACTAAGTTGCTGAGAGCCTAAGTAGCTGAGACTGGCTTCGAACCTGCATGATCCTCCTGTCTCAGCCTCCCAAGCGCGGGGATTACAAGCGTGCGCCATCACGCCTGGCTGGTCAGCTTGTTTTATGTTTTAAATTTTGCATTAGTATACTTTCATTAGTGAGTTTTGGAAACCATCTGAGGAAGTAACTGCTGAGCTAAAGCCGACCCTCATTAGTGAGTTTTGAAAGGTGTTCAAGTAAAACATTTTATGCAGTTACCTTGACTGAATGGTGACTAAAAATATTCACTAAGGCTGGGCGTGGTGGCGCAGGCTTGTAATCCCCACGCTTGGGAGGCAGAGACAGGAGGATCATGCAGGTTCAAAGCCAGCCGCACGCGCTGGCTTAAGAGACCCTGTTTCCAAATAAAAATATAAAAATAGGTCTGGGAGTGTAGCCTGGAGGTAGAAGGGCTTCCAGGAACCCAGTACCACCAAAAAAAAAAAAAAAAAAAAAAAATTCACTAATTGTTTAAGCCTATAAAAAGGGGCAAACCCCCAAAACTTTAATATTAGTAGGAAAAATTACTTAAAAAGAGAAATTACAGTAAAGTTTCATTGTATTAGGCAGAAGTCATAATAGTCATGATCAGACTTATCTCATGGCATTGTAAATCCACTAGCACAAGAGTCAGGAGTGTCTTTTGTCCATCAGGCTAAACATAGCCTATGACACCCAAGTTTTATTAACTAGTTTGGAGTGGGGCATCCAAAAGTGCTCCAGGTTTCATTTAGTGGTAGCATTTCTACAAGTTTCCTGCTCCTGCTCTGGGAGTTTGTTCATTATGAATATAATTTGGACAGGAGGATCGCACAGGCTCAAAGCTAGCCGTGTGTGCTGGTTTAGGAGACCCTGTTTCCAAATAAAAATGTAAAAATAGGTCTGGGAGTGTAACCCGGAGGTAGAAGGGCTTCCAGGAACCCCAATACCACCACCAAAAAAAAAAAAAATTTGATTTTACCTAGGTTCTCAAATTTGATACATTGCTTCCCATTTCTGGTCAGGAACACAAAAAGGAAGGTTTAGTTTACAAATTAATTCAACCAATATTTACTGTTAAAGGCTATCAAGATTTTTTTTTTTTCAGTACCAGGGATGGAATGAACCCAGGGGCATTCTACCTCTGAGTGACACTTCCAACCCTTCTTTTTTATTCTTTATTATGAAACAGGGTCTCACTGAATTGCAAAGGGCCTCACTAAGTAGCTGAGGCTGGCTGCAAACTGGGATTATCCTGTCTCAGCCTCCTGAATGCTGGGATTACAAGCATGCACCACCACACCTGGTTTGGCTATCAAGATTTAAAATGGAGATAATGACAGTTGCTATAGGATGGGGTTAGTGAGGAGTAAAATTTTAGTATCTAAGAGAGGGTCTTTATTTCCTAGGAGAGTCTCAAATTCCTAGGCTCAAGTCTCAACCCCCTAAGTACTACTAGGCACTATAGGTGTGAGCTACCACGCCCAGATAGTAGTAAAGTTTTAAAATTATGATTTATCTTTTTTTATTTTTTTGGTGGTACTGGGGGTGGAACCCAGAGGCTTTCTACCTCCGGGCTATACTCCCAGACCCATTTTATATTTTATTTGGAAACAGGGTCTCACTAAGTTGCTGAGAGCCTCACTAAGTAGCTGAGGCTGGCTTCAAACCTGTGCAATCCTCCTGTCTCAGCCTCCCAAGCGCAGGGATTACAAGCGTGTGCCACCACGCCCGGCTATTCTTTATTTTTGAAACAGGGTTTCACTAAATTGTGGAAGGCCTCACTAAGTATCTGAGTCTCCCAAGTACTGGGATTACACGCATGTGCCACCACGTCCAGTCCTCCTTTTTTTGTTACTAGGGATTGAATCCAGGGGCATTCTACCTCTGAGCTATACACCCCAGCCCTTTTTTTAAATTTTGAGACAGGGTCTCTAAGTTGCTAGGGCTAGACTTGAACCTCCTGTTTCAGCCTTTCAGTGATTATCTTTAATTATGGCAAAATACATGTTACATAAACTTACCATCTTAACAGTTTTTAAGGGTACAATTTAATGTTGTTAAGTATATTCACTTGTTGCACAACCAATATGCAGGATGTTTTCATCTTGCATAACTAAAGCTCTACATTCAGTAAATGGTATCTCCCCATTTCCAGCTCCCTGCAGCCCCTGGCAATCACTCTATTTCATTCTATGAATTCAGCCATTCTAGATGCCTCGTGTAAGTGGGATCATACAGTATTCAACTTCTTGGTTTGTATTGCCTAGCATAATATCCTGGAGGTTCATCTATGTTGTAGAATGAGTCACAATTTCTTTCTTCTTAAGGCTGAATATTTCCACTTTGATGTACATATCATATTTTGTCTATTCATTCATATTTTTATGGATACTTGGGTTGTGTCTACCTTTTCATGGTTATGAATAGTTCTCTATGAACACAGATGTACGATGATCTCCTTTTTGATTCACTATTTTTTTGGTGTGTGGTATTGGGGATAGAGGTACTCACTGAGTTTCATATCTGATCTTTTTATTTTTTTAAAGCTTTTTTGTGTGGTACTGGGAATGGTATCCAGGGCATTGTACCTCTGGGCTACACCTCCAGTCCTATTTTTTAGGCCTTTTTATGTTTGAAACAGGGTTTCACTGAGTTGCGAAGGGCCTCACTAAGTATTAGCTGAGGCTATCCACAAACTGCCATTCTCCTGTCTCCGCCTCCCAAATGCTGGGATTACAAGAGTGCGCCACCATACCCGGCCTATTTTTTTTAAATCTTGAGACAGGGTCTTGTTAAGTTGTTCAGGCTGACCTTGAATTTACAATCTTCCTGTCTTAGCTTAATGAGACAGAAAGTTACTGAGATTATAGGTGTGTTTCATCATACCATTTAATACTCTGATTTTTTTTTTTTTGGTACTGGGGATTGAACCCAGTATCTTTGTGCTGTACCTCCAGACCTTTTTATTCTTTTATGTTTGAAATAGGGTCTCAGGAAGTTGTGGAGGGTCTAAATTGCTGAGACTGGCCTAGAACCCGCAATCCTTCTGTTTTAGCCAAGAATTGGGATTATAGATGTGTACCACATCTGGCTGAATACTCTGATTTTTAATATTTCCTATGTGAGTCTATATGGATTTCAATTAGTTTCTTCACTAATATAAAAATTAACATTTATCTAGTTGCACCATTTTACAGTCACATTATGACTGTAATGCAGTATGTAAGGGCCTTAATTTCTCAGGCTCTTTATCAGCACTTGTCTTTTTATTACATGAATACTAGGGTATGACATAGTATTTCCTTGTGGTTTTGACTGACTCATGTTTTCCTAATAACTAATGACATGGGACATCTTTTCCTATTGTTATTGGTATTTTTATATCTTC
The DNA here is from genome assembly GCF_963383645.1 of Muscardinus avellanarius. Taxonomy (NCBI): domain Eukaryota; kingdom Metazoa; phylum Chordata; class Mammalia; order Rodentia; family Gliridae; genus Muscardinus; species Muscardinus avellanarius. The sequence continues at coordinate 57,102,405 of NC_137802.1, read as the reverse complement.
TCTGAAGAAATGTTTTATTTGCATCGATGCCTTTGCCCGTTTAAAAAATTGGGTTATATTAGTCCTTCCTTATCCTCAGGAGACATGTTGTTTTAAGATCCCCAGTAGATGTCTGAAACTGTGGATAGTACTAAACACTGTATATACTATGCTTTTTTCCTATACATACATACATACTTGTGATAAAATTTAATTTATATATTAGACACAGTAAGAGATTAACAACAGTAACTGCTTTTCTCTCTCCATTAAGTTGGGATCTTACATCTTTTCACTTAAAGGAAGTATTTTATGGCTTTTTTTTTTTTTTGCAAACCTGAATTATCAGCATCACTATTTTTGTTTATTTGTTTATTTACTTTGGGTATTCCTGGCACTGGAACTTGAACTCAGGATTGCTCTACCATTGAGCCCCCATTTATTTATTTATTTTTAAATTTTGAGACAGGGTCTCAATAAGTTGCTAAGGCTAGTCTTTTTTTTTTTTTTTGGCAGGTCTGGGGATGGAACCCAGAGGCATTTGACCTCCAAGCTACATCCCCTGCCCTATTTTTTTATTCTTTATTTTGAAACAGGGTCTCACCAAGTTGCAGAGGGCCTCACTAAGTAGCTGAGGCTGTCTGTGAACTGTGATCCTCCATTCTCAGCCTCCTGAATGCTGGGAATATATATATATATATATATATATATATATATATATATATATATATATATATTTTTTTTTTTTTTTTTTTTTTTTTGTGGTCCTGGGGATGGAACCAAGGAGCATTTTACCTCCAAGCCACCACGCCTGTCTGAAGTGGTGATCTTTGATTACAGGTGTGTACCACCACGCCTCACCATTAAGTAAAATAGGGGTTACATAAGCACAAACAATGCAAGGCTGTGGCGCTGATCTGCTGACCAAGACAGCTCCTCAGTGACTCAAGAGTGAGTAATATATATGGTGTGCAGTGTGTATATGCTGGATGAAGGGAGGTTTTATGTCCTGAGCACAACACAGGGAGCAGAGCTAGATCTTATTAACACTGCTCAGATGGCATGCAATTTCAAACTTAAGAATTCTTTGTTCCCTTATCTCCCCCCCTTCCCTCCTCCCTTCTCTTTTTGTTTCACAGTACTGGGTGGGGATTGAACCCAGTGCTTTACACATGCTAGGAAAATGTTCTACTACTGTGCTACATCCCTGCCCTTTTAATTTATTTTGAGACAGTCTTGCAAAGTTGTCCAGGCTGGCCTGGAACTTGCAATCCTCTGGCCTCAGCCTCCCGAGTAGCTGGGATTACATGAATGTGCTCCCACATCCAACTTCTTTCTGGAGCTGCACAAAATAAAGCTGTGGATAAGGGAGATAACTGTATTTGTCTTTTTATTGAAGAGGGATATTTATATATTGTGGATATATATAGTATAAGGAATATTTATATATTGTAGCTATTAGATCCTTATCAGTTTATCACTTCTAAATATTTCCTCCTATTCCATACATTATATTTTTACTTTCTTATTTTTATTTTTTTGCGGTACTGGGCATGGAACCTGGAGGCATTATATCTCCAAGCTATACAACCAGCTCTATTTTTTAGTCTTTTTATTTTTGAAACAGGGTCTCACTGAGTTGTGAAGGGCCTAAGTAGCTGAGGCTGTCTGCGAACCGTGATCCTCTGGTTTCAGCCTCCCAAATGCTGAGATTACAAGCATGCACCACTACGCCTGGCTTATTTTTACTTTCTTGATAGTGTCTTTTCAACTAAAAAATTAGTCCTAGAATTTTAAAGCTGAAACAGAATAGATTCATCCCTTTTGTTTTATTGATAAGGACACTAAAGTTCAGTATCTTTAAAGCAGAGCCAGGAACACTTATTATTTTTTTGCAGTTCTGGGGATGGAACCCAGGGGCATTCTCCTCTGAGATACACCCCCAGCCCTATCTTATTCTTTATTTTGAGTTGCAGAGGGCCTCACTTAGTAGCTGAGGCCAGCCACGAACCAGGATCCTCCTGTCTCAACCTCCCAAATGCTGGGATTACAAGTGTGTGACACCACGCCTGGCTAGGAACACTTATTTTTGTAGACTGCACTGTGACACAAAGTAAGTTACGATGTAATTAGTGGTTAAAAATAGCAAACGAAGCCATTGTAGAACAATATAAATAACTGACAATTGTGATGCAGCATGGTATGGGCCAAACAGGCAAAGGACCTTAGAAACACCACTGAAAGATAATGATGTTCAGTCGCTGTATGGATTAGTAGACAGAAGGTAGAAACTGACAAGACAAACAGGGAAGTAGCTATGGGATTTAACTCTAGTCAAAGGACTAAGCCCACCTTTTCAATGCCTCCATGGCAGGCCCACACTCACCTTTCACAGTGCTGGCAGTTTTCATCAGCTTATGTAGAAACATTCCTTTTGCTTAAAGACAAGATTAAGAGATGAAATCATATAAATTTATGAAGTTATGGGAAATAAAATAGGAGGTGTATTGTTTATCTTGTTTTCTTCTTAGATGACTGGTAAAGTGAAGAAAATGTCAGTGATATGGATGACACTCATCTTAATTCATATACCTTCTTCTGGCACCTTAGTGTATCTCACTCCAAAAGCAAATAACTGAAAAGCACTAGAATCAGAGTTGAAATCAAGGCTATTCACTTATCATTTATTCTTATATTCTCTTCAAAATGTGGGCTAGTTTTATTTCTTAACATGGGAAGATTAACTTGTAGGAGAAAACTGATGGGCACAGTAGCTTAGTTTTCTAAATCTGGTTTGGTTTGACCTGGCCGGATAAGCCAATTATCAAGAAGATCTGTGGCAGGTTACAGAAACATGGAAAATGTTTGTCAATAGCTTTAGGACGTGGAAGATATACAAGGTGACATGTCATGCAAAAGCAGCATACATAAAGCAGAAATAAATTCTTTGCTGGGGGAGGGTTACTTGAAATACAAATATATAATTTGTATAATTAAGAAAAACTTACCAAATATTTTTTTTGTGTGGCACTGGGAATTGAACCAGGTGCCCTCTATCACTGAGATACACCCCAGTCCTTTAAATTTTTTTAAAATTTATTTTGTTGTTTTTAAAACAGGTTCTCACAGCCAGGCGTGGTGGCGCACGCTTGTAATCCCCGCGCTTGGGAGGCTGAGACAGGAGGATCGCGCAGGTTCGAAGCCAGCTTCAGCTATTTAGTGAGGCTCTCAGCAACTTAGTGAGACCCTGTTTCCAAATAAAATATAAAATGGGTCTGGGAGGATAGCCCAGAAGTAGAAAGCCTCTGGGTCCCACCCCCAGTACCACCAAAAATAAATAAATAAATAAATAAAATAAAATATTAGGTTGCTGAGTGTCTTGCTAAATTGCTTGGGCTGTTCTTGAACCTGCAACCCTCCTGTCTCAGCCTCCCAAGTACTAGAATTACAAACACATACTACTGTGCTTACTTTTCTTGTATATCTTCTTTGTGTGGTGCTGGGGATTGAACCTGGGATGCACTACCACTGAGCTATAGTCCCAGCCTTAATTATTTTTTATTTTAAGTAAAGGTCTCACTATGTTGACAGGCTCAACGCCAACTTGTGATCCTCCTGCCTCAGCATCCTGAGTAGCTGGGATTATAGGCATGTGTCATCATGACTGGGGTCTCACTGAGTTGCAGGGGGCCTCACTAAGTAGCTGAGGCTGTCCGCAAACGTGCGTGCGCGTGTGTGTGTATTTATGTATTTTTATTATATATTTAATAATTTTTAAACTTGGAAACATTAAGTGTGTATACCCATAATTTAAAATTATCTTTTTTAAAATTAAAGTCCATTTTGTGAATAGTTTTACGAAATACCTTAAATTACTCTTAAATTACTCTGAAACACAAACACAATTTGACTTTTGGAGATACACCAAATTTTTTTGGTCAAGCTTATAAAATGTATATGTAAAGAGCAAATAAAAATTACTTAAAAATAAAGTACAAGATGGAAGTTCTGTGTGGAAGGAGGGTACAATACAAACTTCATCTTGACTTTTTTTTTAAATCAATTTCACAGCATAATTTTCTTTTTTCTTTTTCTTCTTTTTTTTTTTTGGTGGTACTGGGGATGGAACCCTTCTACCTCTGGGCTACACTTCCAGACTTTTTTTTTTTTTTTTTTTTAATTTGGAAACAGGGTCTCAAGCCAGCGTGGCTGGCTTCGAACCTGCGCGATCCTCCTGTCTCTGCCTCCCAAGCGCGGGGATTACAAGCATGCACCACCACACCCAGCCACAGCATAATTTTCTTTCTTTCTTTTTTTTTTTTTTTTTTTCGAGTCTGGGGATGGAACCCAGGGGCATTTGACCTCTGAGCTACACCCCCTGCCCTATTTTTTATTCTTTATTTTGAAACCGGGTCTCACTGAGTTGCAGAGGGCCTCACTAAGTAGCTGAGGCTGTCCGCGAACTGCGATCCTCCAGGTCTCAGCCTCCCGAATGCTGGGATGACAGGTGTGCGCCACCACACCCGGCTTCCATTCATTCCTTTCTAAACAAGCACAGAACATAAATATACCAAGATTGTATTTGTGTATGGAAAAAGTTACGGTAATAAAGTTATGGATTATCATTGGATAATAGAATTAAGTATTATAATTTTCAATTTAATTGTTTTATTTTCTAAATATTGCTTCTACAATGGACATGTATTACTTTTATAAACATAAATATATATAAAATATAAACATGTAGTACCAGTTTATTACTTTTATATTGTATCCTAAACTTTTACTCACGTTTAAACTTCTTCAGGCCCTCCATTATTGAAGCCACAGTAACCTTCCCATGCCCTGTAAAACATTTTAATTTAGATATAGAAGAAGTCATATAAAAACTAATAAAATTGATAAAAATTGTGTAATTATTAAAAAATAACAGAGTAGGCTGACACTTATGGGTTTGGTTTGGCATTTGGATTCATTTTTCTCTTAGGCAAGTTTGATTAAAAACAGGCTAATAGTGAGGCTCTCAGCAACTTAGTGATACACTGTTTTCAAATAAAATATAAAATAGGGTTGGAAGTATAGCCTGGAGGTAGAAAGCTTCTTTGTTCCACCCCCAGTAACACACACACACACACACACACACACACACACACACACAAAAGATAAATTTTTCAGGAAACAAATATCTTTATTTTTTTTTAAGGTAGTGGGGATTGAACCCAGGGTCTAATGCATGCTAAAATCCATTTTTGCATACTTACTATATCCCCAGCACTTTATACGTTTTTTAAATTTCAAGATAGGGTTTCACTAAGTTGCCTTGGCTGGCCTGAAATGTGTGACCTTCTCCCTCTGCCTTCCCAGTAGCTGGGATTGTAGGTTTGCACCACTGAGCCCAGCCAAGTATCTCGTGTGTGTGTGTGTGTGTGTGTGTGTGTGTGTGTGTGTGTGTGTGTGTTACTGGGGATTGAACTCAGGGGCATTCTACCTCCAAGTTATTTTATTTTTATTTTGAAACTGGGTTTTCGTAGGCCAACAAAAGTCTCACTACTTGCTGTGGCTGTTGTTGAACCTGTGATCTTACTGTCCCAGCCTCCGAAATACTGGGATTGCAGTTGTGCAGTACCATGCCACCATGCCCAGCTTGAACATCTCTACTTATTAAATGCAGTTCCTCTTTTATGAGTTTCACGGTGTTCTAACATCACATAGGTCACAAATGGGAACGAGATACTATCAAGAGAACCAGGTCTCAAACCTGGCAGCATCTTTTCCCAACTCTGGGTGACAATTATTTTTAAAAAGTGAAGCTGTGAAGAGAAATATGTTGGAAACGTTTACATCTGGACACAGAGCAGATCCAAGGACCAACACCTCTGAGGAGGTGTGCCGGCTACCAACAAGGACACAACGTATTTCTCTGACTGAAACCATCTTCTAAGTCTATTCAGCCTAGCTCTTCTCTGGGAAACCCAGTCATAGCTAAAGGTTCCCTTAGCCCCCTTTGCATACTCTTATCACACCTCAAGACTGTGTCATCTCTGCCTATAAGCACTTTGTGGACAAGGGCTGTGGCTAGTTCCTTTTTGTGTCCTTCACATTTAGGTTGATCCCATATCTGGACTACAGTGATGACAACTGCAGCATTATGGTAAGAACCATTAATGAAGCATTATGGTAAGAAATGCTATCCTCCAATGTCTTAGATTCAGTCACACTATTGCTTTCCCTTTCTGTTATGGGCTGGAATCATGCCCTCAGGCACAAATCATATTGGTTGTATTTGTGATTTAGGAAATAAAAGTCCCGGACAATCTTCACATCTCCTTTCCACATCTTTTTGGTCTGTGATAGGCTAAAGGTGGTTACCACTGGCATCACTTAGGAGCTTATTCGAAATGTAGAATCTCAGACTCTGTCATAGACCCAAATCAAAATTTGCATTTTAGCAGGATGCCTGGATGATTTCCATGCACAATCAAGTTTGTGAGGTATTGAAACTAGGCAATACAAAAATAAGGATTATTTCTAGCTGGGTCTAGTGGTGCAGGCTTGTAATCCCAGTATTTAGGAGGCTGAGATAGGAGGATTGAAGGTTTGAGGACAGCCTCAGCAATATATAGTGAGACTCATCAACCTAGCAAGAGACTGTTTCCAAATAAAAATAAAATAAGGCTGGGGGATGTGGCTTGGAGGTAGAATGCCCTTGGGTTCAATCCCTAGTAACACACACACACACACACACACACACACACACACACACACACCATTTCTGATAATCTTGTGTACAGGATAACAAAAACAGTTTTAGGAAGAAAATATGAGTATGAAAAATTCTCACCATTAAATGTCAAGTAAGGCATCAGATCTTTCATTTCTTCTTCTGTTAATTCAATTCCTTCACTTGCTAAAAAACTATCTAAGTCCTGGATATCAATCGCGTCTCCTTGAAAAGGTAAGAAATGAATTACAGAAATACTTACAAAGAATAAAAAACACTACCTGTGCTTATATATTCCATCACCCATGTATATCCAGAATTACTAGGAGAGTCAGAAAGAGGTCCCATGCCTTTAGTTCTAGTTTAAGGTAACCACAAGATTGAAGTACACCAGGTTTAGGAATTAACTAGTGGGTTGTTGCCAAATCCATACCAAACTAAGCTACATATAAGCATTTAGTTTTATTTTCTCTTTATCCTATCCTTGAATATTCAATTTTTTCAACTGACCCATTTTTTTTTTTTTTTTTTGGTACTGGGCATTGCTCCCAGGGGCGCTCTACAGATGAGTTTTACCCACAACCCTTTATTTTTATTTATTTATTTTTTTGAGACAGGGTCTTGCTAAGTTTTCCAGGCTGGGCTGAAATTTGTGATCCTCTTGTCTCAGCCTCCCAACTACCAGGATTATAATCATGTACCACCACACCTGGCTCAGACCCATTTTGTGTGTGTGTGTGTGTGTGTGTGTGTGTGTGTGTGTGTGTGTGTGTGTGGTGGAACCCAGAGGCATTCTACTTCTAAGATACACTCCCAGCCTTATTTTATATTATTTTATTTTGTTTTGAAACAGGGTGTTGCTATGTTGCTGAAAATCTCACTACATTGCTGAGGCTGGTTGCAAACCTGTGATCCTCTTGTCTCAGCCTCCCAAATACTGGGATTACAAGTGTGCATCACCATGTCTGGTGCTTTTTTCTTTTATTCAATAACATTACTTCCATGAATTAATTTTCTAGGAGTGAGGTTAGTGGAGAAAAGGGTACAAATACTTTTGTGGCTTTTGATATATACTACTCTATAGAATAACTCTTGGGAAAAATTTCAGAGATTATGGAACCTATGTCATATGAAAGAGTATGAGGAAAAGTTTTTCTACTATTAATAACTGCAGAGGATTAAGGTGCTTTCTTTTTGTTGTGTGTGTGGTACTGAGGGTGGAACCCAGAGGCTTTCTACCTCCGGGCTATACTCCCAGACCTATTTCATATTTTATTTGGAAACAGGGTCTCACTAAGTCCTGAGAGCCTCACTAAGTAGCTGAGGCTGGCTTTGAACCTGTGTGATCCTCCTGTCTCTGCCTCCCAAGCACTGGGATTACAAGCATGCGCCACCACACCCAGCTAGGAAGGTGCTTTCTATCAGATTTTTCCATTTTAGTTTCAACTTACCCTTGATGTAACTGACAGTGTCCAGCAGATCATTCAGATCAACTGTTCTATCACCTGCAAGACAAGGGACATGCACTTCAGACTCACATAAGCTGATGAGACTGGACTCAACATTCACAATAAGATCATAAAAATTCTGTGATAGTTTTGTGGTATTTTTCTAATTTTCCTTTGAATCTTATGGACTTATCTTTATAGATAACAGTGCTAGAAACAAAGATTTCGACCTATAATGAATCTTTATTGTATCTTCATTTTTTTTCTTTGCTTTAGAGGTTGATAGAATCATCTAAAATAAGAAGTGATTGGGTAGAGGTAAGTGTAGGGATAAAGGATAAATGAACCTGACCTTACATATTTTTTTCCTCAGTTAATCAACAAATATTTATGGAGCACCTTCTATGTGCCAGATACTTTGTTAGGCCTCGAGGTTATGGAAGTAAATGAGTTGATAGAATTCTTGTTCCCAAGGAATATACTATCGACTAAGGAAGATAGACACGCAACTTATAAACAAAAAGGATAATTTTTTTTTTTTTGGTGGTACTGGGGTTCCTGGGAGCCCGTCTATCTCCGGGCTACACTCCCAGACCTATTTTATTTTTGGAAACAGGGTCTCCTAAGTCAGCGCGGCTGGCTTCGAACCTGCACGATCCTCCTGTCTCTGCCTCCCAAGCGCGGGGATTACAAGTGTGCGCCACCATGCCCAAAAGGATAATTTAAGGCCCTGTTAAGATGCTATAAAAAAAAATAGGACCCAGGTGTGGTGGTACACTCCTATTAGTTTATTGGGAGACTAAGGCAGAAAGATCACAAGTCTGAGGCCAGTTTGGGCAATTTAGTGAGACCCCGTCTCAAAAAATAAAAAGGGCTGGAATATAGCTCATTGGTGGAGTGCCCCTGGGTTCAATACCCAATACTGGAAAAAAAAAAAAAAAAGCAATCTAATAAAGAGAAATAGAGCACCAGAGGATGAGATTTCTTTAAATGACAGGTCAGGGAAGGCCTCTCTGAGAAGAGTATTGGGTTGAGGCTGAATATGTGGGTTAGTCATGTGAAGATTTGTGGGAAGAATAGTCTAAGTAGAAGAGGAACATGTGCAATAGTCCTAAAATGGGAATAAATCTGACATGACTGAGAGAGAGGGGGGCCAAATCATGCAGAGCTTCATAAGTCATGATGACAAAGTTTGGATTTGGGGGTGTACTGGGGATTGAACAGAGATCCCCTCCCCCTTTACTAGGGCTCCATGGATGCTGGGCAAGCATTCTGCCCCTGAGCTATATTCCTGGCCCAGCTTTGGATATTTTCTTTTTGTAGACTGGGGATTGAGCCCAGGGCGCTCTACCATTGTGTTACACCCCTAGCCCTTTTAATTTTTTTTTTTTTTTTAATTTTGAAACAAGGTCTCCTTAAGTTGCTGAGGCTGGCCTTGAACCTGCTATCCTTCTCTCTTAGCCTTCCAAGTATTGGGATTTCAGACATGTGTCACGATGGCCAGTTTAAATATTTTAAAATTTCGAGATAGAGTTTTTAGAAATGTCCCAGGCTGGCCTTGATCCTACTGCTTCAGCCTCCCAAGAAGCTGGGATTATGGGTATATGCCACTGTACACACCCAGTTTAAAGTTTGATTTTATTCCAGTTGCAATGGAATGTCACTGGAGGCCTTGAAGAAGGGGAGTACATTGACCTGATTTCAGCTTTCAAAAATTCACTTTGTCTAGTGTGCAGGATGAAGAGACGGGAGAATTGATAGCTAGGAGACTATTTCAGTGGCCCAGGAAAATGATGGTGGTGGCTTAGGCTATGTTTTTGCAGTGGAGAGAGATTAAGGACATATTTTTCAGGTAGAATCTAGACTTGAATGTGGGATATGAAGGAAAAGAATGAAACCTACTGCCCCCTACTCCCAAATCAACAGGGTGACTTGGATGCCTATCCTGAGATGAGCTGGGCTTGAGATGTTTTAGGGGAAGGAATCAATTCCATTGAATAGGTGATGACTTTTTGAAATCCAAATGAAAATAACAAGTAGCTAGTTTGTACCACCCCTGGCTTGAACTAGAGAAATAAATTTACTCTCTCAGCTTGGAGAAGATATCTAACCCAATGACAATCTAGGAAATTTTCTAGTAAGAATGTGTAGATGAAACAGGTGGCCATAGGTCTATCCCAGCGGCACTTCATTATTCAGAGATCTTACAGATGAGGAAAAATCAGGAAAGAAAATAAGGAAGAAACTGTTAGAGAGGGAAGAAGAAAACCAGGTCAGTATTGGACTTTAGAAGTAAGAAGAAAAAATGTTTCAACAAAGAGAATGTGGAAGAGAGGTCAAACGAAATAAGAATAGAGAACTGATCTGAACCCTGGCAGGAGGCAGGTCTCTGATCTTTCTGAGAGCTGACTCAGTGCTGTGGGGGGATGGAAACCTGATTACAGACTGAAGAGTGAGAGGGAGGTGAGGATGCGGAGACAATGAGTGATGACAACTTTCTACACAATGCTCTTGTGGAGAGGATTTATTTGTAGATTTGCCCATTTTCTGCCCTCACTCTGCTTCTTATCAACACACAGACTTTAGCTATATTAAGGCCACCAGCTGCTTGTTTTGCAACCTATCTCTAATAGTTCATTATTTATTCTTGACAATTTTTCTCTTAAAATTTCTCTTAAATTCCCCTTCAACTCATTCTTCTTTCAGTTCCATAAGTGTTTGGAATTCCAGAGATGGCTGAGTCCAGCAAGTAGCAACCTTTCTGTTGTGGTATTGGGGATAGAACCCAGGGGCATTCTACCATTCAGCTACATGCCCAGCCCTCCTTTATTTATTTTTATTTTGAAACAGGGCCTCACTAAGTTGCTGAGGCTGTCCTTGAACTTGTGATTCTCCTATCTCAGCCTCCCAAGTGCTGGGATTACAGACATGTGCCCCTGTGCTGAGCTCTGCATGTAGTATTCTTGACCTATGTTTTCAAAAGCATTTTTTTTTTTTTTTGCAGTACTAGGGATTGAATCCAGGGGCATTCTACCTCTGAACTACATCCCCAGCCCTATTTTTTATTCTTTATTGGCAAACAGGGTCTCATTAACTTGAAGAGGGCCTCACTAAGTAGCTGAGGCTGGTTGCGAACCTGTGACCACCCTATCTCAGCCTCCTAAGTACTGGGATTACAAGTATGTGCCACCTCACCCAGCGACCTATTTAATTTTGGAACAGAGTGTTGCTAAGTTGCTGAGGTTAGCTTTGAACCTGTGCTCCTCTTGTCTCAGTTTTCCAAGTACTGAGATTACAGGCATGTACTACCATGCCTGGCTAAGATAGTATTTATGAATTAGGATGAAGTCTCCTATTTACATTTATTTCATTTATATACTAAGATGGCCCCTTTTAGCAGTTTTAGTAAAAGGGCTCAATGTTTCTCTGAAGCAGTAGTGCTGCTTGTAATACTCACGATTGGGTGATAGTTGGGTCATTAGTTCCTCAAGTTCTTCATCTTTCATTCTAATTCCCATATTTTCCAAAACAGTTTCCACTTTTTTAACTTTGACCTTTGGTCCTTAGAAAAAAAGGACATGGAATAAGAACATAAGCACTGCTGCTTAAGAATGAAAAATGCTAATCATGTTTGTGCATCAAAAACTCCAGGTGAGGGCCGGCCTGGCAGCGCACGCTTGTAATCCCAGCATTTGGGAGGTGGAGACCAGAGGATCGTGGTTCGCGGACAGCCTCAGCTACTTAGCAAGGGTCCTTGCAACTCAGTGAGACCTTGTTTCAAAAATAAAGAATAAAAGATTAGGGCTAGGCTGTTGCTCAGAGGTAGAATGCCCCCGGGTTCCATCCTCAGTACTGAAAACAAACAAACAAACAAACAAACACGAGTTGGAGGGAAAAGCACAGAGCTAAGGAAACTGTTAATGTGCGTGTGTGTGTGTGTGTGTGTGTGTGTGTGTGTGTGTGTATGTATAGATAGATTTAGCTATGGCTACTAACTAGGAAAAGGTAGAGAAATATGCTGTTGAATTTTTAACAGTATTTGCTTTTTTTTATTTTTTGGTACTGGGTACTGGGTGTGAAACCCAGGGGCATTCTACCTCTGAGCTATACCCCCAGCCCTATTTTTTATTTTTATTTTTATTTTTTTGTGGTACTGGGAATGGAACCCAGGGGCCTTCTACCTTCGAGCTACACTTCCAGACCTATTTTATTTTTTATTTGGAAACAGGGTCTCTTAAACCAGGTTAGGCTGGCTTCGAACCTGTGCGATCCTCCTGTCTCAGCCTCCCAAGCGCGGGGATTACAAGCGTGCACCACCACGCCCGGCTCTTTTATTTTTATTTTGAAACAGGGTCTCACTGAGTTGCAAAGGCCCTCACTAAGTAGCTGATGCTGTCCGCAAACTGTGATCCTTCTGTCTCAGCCTCCCAAATGCTGGGATTACAAGTGTGCGCCACCACGCCCGGCTTCCTAACCCCTTTTAAAAAAATATGCTTTTATTGGTGCATTGTAGACTCATATCATAATGCAGATCAGTTGGCAGTGACTCCTAACCCTTTCTTATTTTTTGGTGGTACTGAGTATTGAGCCCAGGGCATGCATTCTACCTATGACCTCCACTCCTAGCATTTATTTATTTATTATTTATTTTTGTTAGTAGTGAAGATTGAAACTCTGAGGTACACCCCAGACTTATTTTATTTTTATTTTTGAAACAGGGTCTTGCTAGGTTGATGAGAGTTTCACTATTTCCTGAGGCTGTTCTTCAACCTGCAATCCTCTTGTCTCAGTCTCCCAAGTACTAGGATGACAAGTGTGAGCCACCATGCCCAGCTTTTAATTTTTGTTTGGAAACAGTATTGTCAGGTTGATGAGAGCCTCACTACTTACTGAGGCTGTCCTCGAACCTGTGATCCTCCTATCTCAGTCTTCCACATACTGAGATTATAGGTGTGTGCCAACAAACCTGGCTGGCTTGCTTATTGATTGATTGATTGTGGTATTAGGGATTGAACCCAGGAGCATTCTACCTCTAAGCCATACTCCCAGCCCTATTTTATTATTATTATTATTATTATTTTGAAACTGTGGAAGGCCTCATTAAGTTGCTGAAGCTAGCTGCAAACCTTCTATTCTCCTGTCTCAGTCTCCCAAGTATTAGGATTACAACCAGGCTCTTTTTTAAATTTTTGTTTTGAAACAGGGTTTTACAAGTTGCTGAGGGTCTTGCTAAATTGCTAAGCCTGTCCTTTCACTGTAAAATTATCCTATGTTAGCCTCCTAAGTACTGGGATTACAGGCATGTGCTGCCACCATGCCTGGCGAGGATTTGCCTTTATGAGGAGAAATTAAATTGGTGTGGTTAGAAGGACTTTGATTTTTTTTTTTTTTTTGGGTGGTACTGGGGTTCCTGGAAACCCTTCTACCTCTTGGCTACACTCCCAGATGCATTTTTTATATTTTTATTTAGAAACAGGGTTTCTTAAGCTAGCGCGGCTGGCTTTGAACCTGCGCGTTCCTCCTGTCTTCGCCTCCCAAGCGCAGGGATTACAAGTGTGCGCCACCACGCCCGGCGACTTTGATTTTTTTTAAATATCAGTTTTTCAAGTAATTCGAGTTGGATAAATTTCTTGTAGTACTTTAAATTTTATTTTTTCTCAGTAAATTAAAATAATAATTGCCTGTACAGACTTAGCATGAAAAGTAGAAATACAATATTTCCCTTACTACTGATTTGGGAAGCTCTTTTTCTATGAGAGGTCCTTAGATCGGAGTAAGCAAATCTAATGATCAAGGTTGAAACAACAACCAGTCTGTACAAGTCTGCCAGAAAACAGTGTTAAAGACTTCCTACAGTAACATGACACTTCACTTATACTCCCAAAGTTCCATGCAGCTATAAAAGACTGGTAAGTTATCTGTCATAAAATGGATTAACAATTGAACTGGAAGCAAAGTTGGAACATCTAGAAGAAAACGCTCATAAGGATTTTTTGTTTTGTTTTTGTGTGGTACTGGGGATTGAACCCAGGGGCATTCTACTCCAAGTTACACTACTCCCAGCCTTTTAAAAATGTTTTATTTGGAAGCAGGGTCTCACTAGATTGCTGAGCAGTCTCACTATGAGGCTATCCTCAAACCTGGGATCCTGCTGTCTCAGCTGCCCAAGTCCTGGGATTCCAGGTGGTTCTCACTCACCTTTGAGGGCCTTCACACTTTTCATCAATCTCTTCTTGTATACCTTTCCGCCAGCTGTAAGAGAATATATTCAGAATGTAGGTACAATGAGGGGGACGCTAACAAAGGGCAGAACAAAGACAACATGACATCTACAATATTAGGGGAAAACCCAAACAGCTTCTGGCTTGTGTGGAAGTTTATTCTACTTTAACATTCAGGTAAGAATTAAACCAAAGATTTTACTGTTATTAATTTACTAATTGGTGGAATTAAAAAGTCCGAATTTCCAGTTTCTCCCTTCTCTTATTTCCCTGGGTTTCATCTTCTCCTTGGAAATGAGTTAGTTAGATTAGGCAATGCTGCCAAGGGTACAGATAAAATTAGTCTTGGTGGTGGAGACTAGTGAAAAATGTTGCTACTTTTTGGTATTAAAGTATAAGTGAGCTGGGCACGGTGGCGCACGCTTGTAATCCCTGCGCTTGGGAGGCAAAGACAGGAGGATCATGCTGGTTCAAAGCCAGCCTTGCTCTCTTAAGAGACCTGTTTCCAAATAAAAAAATATAAAAAAATAGGTCTGGGAGTGTAACCTGGAGGTAGAAGGGTTTCCAGGAACCCCAGTACCACCAAAAAAAAAAAAAAAAAAAAAAAAAGAAAAAAGAAAAAGAAAAGTGAGAAGAGGAGGCAGATTTCTTCTAGTATGAGAATGTGTTTTTTAAATGGGTTTTACTGGACATACACATGCACAGATCCTGTATTTTTTTATTTTTATTTTTTGGTGGTACTGGGGGTAGAACCCAGAGTCTTTCTACCTCCGGTCTATACTCCCAGACCTTTTTTTAAAAATATATTTTATTTGGAAACAGGGTCTCACTAAGTTGCTGGAAGCCTCACTGAGTAGCTGAGGCTGGCTTCGAACCCGTGTGATCCTCCTGTCTCAGCCTCCCAAGCAGGGGATTACAAGCGTGCGCCACCACGCCCGGCCAGATCCTGTAGTTTTACATCCAAACCCCAGATCTAAGCCTGGAAGGGTATGGTAATACTCACTGTATACAGACAGTGTTTTCAGCAGCCTTTTGTGCTCCTCGTCCGTGAGTACAAGCCCCATTTTCCTCAGGACATTGCCTACAACACTGACATCAACCTTCTCTCCTTTGGGAAGATGGGAATTGTTAGCATGGAAGACTTTTTATTATAGACTAATTATTTCAGTTATGAATAAGATGACATATATGGCATTATCCTTAATTAGAGGAGAAAACTTACCATGAAAATTGTTCAACTACATGAATTCAAAGGACATGTGAGTTTAAGTTAGAAAATTTATACTTTTAGTTCAAGAGAAAGAAAAGTTTATATAATTCTAGACACAAGACAAATACCATCATAGTACCTGAATTATGGGATCTTTATATAAGTGACTCTACTACTATAGCTTCATATTGAGATTGAATAATACTGAGTTATATTTTGGTCCTTTAAGCAGTTATGTGGAAAAAATTATTATTCAAAGTTCTATATAATATAGACCTGCCCAGGAAAACCCCAAAATCAGATAGTAAGATTAGAAAACAAACACTTTACTGTTAAAATTTTAGGGGAATATGTTTAGCATGTCAGGAAAGAGAAAACTATTGTTTAAATTTTTTTTATCTTTTTCTATAAAGTTAATAATGGATGCCCTTTCTGTAACTTCTTTTCCTTCTCTTTCTTTCCCTCCCCTCCTCCCCTCCAACCTTCCCTTCCTCCCTCACTTAGAATTGAACCCAGGGGCATTCTAGCTCTGAGCCACACCCCCAGCCCTTTAAAATTTTTTTTTTTTAATTTATTTTGAAACAGGGTCTCCCTAAGTTACTGAGGCTTGTCCTGAGCCTGTAATCCTGCTGTTTTAGCCTCCAGAGTACTGGGATTACCGATGTTTTTCACCATGTCTGGCTCCAAGAAACTCCTTACTTACCTGTAAAAGCTTTTGCTTCATCCATCACTACATTTAAATCAACCATATCATTCTCTGTAAGAAAATACAAGTGAGACACAGAGTCAAAATCTTAAAAAAATTACATGAACATTTTAACTTGTAAAGGGCTATATTTCAGCTGTTTCTCACAATTTTCTCTAGTAACTATTTTTTTTACTTACCTTTTTTTTTTTTTTTTTTTGGTACTGGAGATGTACCGCTAACCCAATTTTATTTCTTATTTTGAAACAAGATCTCACTAAGTTACAGAGGACTTCACTAAATTGCTGAGGCTGGCTTTGAACCTGTGATCCTCCTGTCTCAACCTTCTAAGGACTGGGATTACAAGCGTGTGCTGCTATGCCCGGCTCTAGTAATCTTTTAATTCAAAATAAACAAGAAACAGAGGAAAGAAAAAGATCAAGATGTAAATTTAAAATGAACATTAATACTATTTTAAGATAAAGCAGGGTTAGCAGTAGTTCCTTTTAGTAGGTCTCTTCCTCTTTCAGACTCATGAGGATGATATATTTCAATAGAAATGACTGAATTTTAAACCTAGAAGTCATTTATGTTTATAAGCATTTAACCTTTAAACCTTAACAGCATGAGATCTTTTGGCTTATGTTTCTCATTTCTATCTTTCAAGACTGTAAGCTATTAGACTAGGGATTATGCCTCAGTTTTTTATATTACCAGATATAAATTATTCACTCTTTAGTTCAGTGTTTTACATTACTTTAGCTAGTTTATGGTAGCTAAATGGAAGAAAGCAAGTGGTACAAAGAGTCATACTGTTGGAAACAAAATTATTATATTAACTAGTTATTAATTTTTGTAGTATTAGGGATCATGAACACGGGGGCACTCTACCACTAAGCTACACCTCCAGTCCTTTTTATTTTACTTTTTATTTTGAGACAGGGTTTCATGTTTTTAAAGCTGGCCTTGAATTTGCAATCCTTCTGTCTCAGCCTCCCAAAGGGATTGCAGGCATGTGTCACCATACCTTGCTATTCTGTCATTTACAAAAGAATCCAGGCATCTAAAAAAATGCCTTATTGGCAATAATACCTTTTCCAGTATGAAGGACTTAGAGGATCCCTAGCTAATATATGGGTATAATATTATAATTTGAAAAGTTAGCTGGGCATGGTGGTACACACTTGTAATCCCTGCCCTTGGGAGGCTACAGGAGGATCGCACGGGGTTGAAGCCAGCCTCAGCTACTGAGTGAGGCTCTCAGCAACTTAGTGAGACCCTGTTTCCAAATAAAGTATAAAACAGGTCTGGGAGTATAGCCTGGAGGTAGAAAAGCCCCTGGGTTCCACCCCCAGTACCCCCCCCCAACCCCACCAGAAAAAAAGTTAACCTATGGTGATTTTTTTCCTAATAGGAAGAGGAGCCAGACAAAATTATAGATAATTGCTAGTGCTGTTAAGCCCAGGGAGAGTGAAGTTTTAAAGTATATGCCAATGCAAAACAGTTTCCTACGTTAGGGCCAGCTCTAGGCAAGGGTACCCTGGAAGATGTCTGCAGGTAGCAGTGGCCCATGTTAGCTATATCTGCCAATTGCTAGTTGATAGCAGAAACCCTGAATTGGGGAAGAAGAACTATTTATTTTGGGTTGGCATGTGTTGGCTCTACTGAAAGATGCGTTGTCTGGCTCTCTGATGGTAGCTTGTTTTTAACTGGGGAAGCAACTGGTTTTGGATTTGAATCCAGAACCCTCTGATGAGGAAATCTTATCCCGGCGCTCATCCCTTAGCAATGTCTGGCTAGTGAATTATGCTAGCTTTGCCTCTGTGACATTTCTGTCTAAAAAATGATCTTACTGAGTCATTAATGAAGCTTCTTAATACAAAACTTATTAAAAAAAGGTACACATAAGAAATGAGGAAGGAAGGAAGGAAGGAAGGAAAGAAGGAAGGAGCAAATATGGCAAAATGGCAACATTTGCTAACTCTGGCCATTGGGCACATAGCATTTGTTTTGTTGTTTTTATGTATGCTGAAACATTTCACAAGTCCTAAAAGAGATTAAACAAATAGGTATACTTTCAGAAGCTCTCACAGAAGAAGCCCTAGGATTCCCCTCAGGTGTGGTGGTAGCTGGTATCTTACCATCAACTGGCAGATGGTGCAGTAGGTCCTCACGTTCTGCATCCCCGACCTCAAGTTCCAGGTTCTCCATAAGGGTTTCCAGCTTATTAATGTGGACTTTTTTCCCTTAGGAAAGAAAGGAATGGAAATAATAAGTACAAGTAATATGAAGAAATGAAAAGTGCTAGCTTTGAGAGCATGCAGATAGTTGATGTCAGAGTTAAGAGAAAATGCTCCTTTTTGCGCTGAGCTATAACTTTTTTTTTTTTTTTTCTTTGCAGGTCTAGGGATGGAACCCGGGAGCATTTGACCTCTGAGCTACACCCCCTGCCCTAATTTTTTAATTCTTTAATTTGACACTGGGTCTCACTGAGTTGCAGAGGGCCTAAGTAGCTGAGGCTGTCTGCAAACCGCAATCCTCCGGTCTCAGCCTCCTGAATGCTGGGATTACAAGCGTGCGCCACCACGCCTGGCTGAGCTATAACTTTTAACTGAAGTAATTGTGGATGAAAAAGGAATTAGACACATCTGATGAATTGTAATAAAGATAACCAATTTAAATGAAAGCAAAAAATTAAAATTGTTCATTTATTTCCTCAAATGTAGCTATACTCAAAGAAGAATGAAGATGTGTAATCCAGAATCAGGACACTAGCAGACTAGTGGAATAGCAAGATTCTAATTAATGAGAAATTTTAAAAAGCAAAGGCAAAGCAGGGTGATGTTACCTGTGTTCTTGTGGTTCTTACCTTTGAGAGGCTTCAAGCTATCCAGTAGTCTTTTCCTATACACCATTCCATCTTCTGTAACATATGGTAAAATTCAAGTCAAAGGAAATGGATAAGAAGACAGGGACTGTTCCTGATACAATTAGTGCATCCCCCAGCTAGAACACATGCAGTAGGAGATGTGTACTACAAACCCGTGTGCGTGGGTGCTTTCCCCTCCTGCTTTCTTCCTGTTCTTTTATTGCTCTTTGACTCCTCTGTCTTTCCTTCTTTTCCCTGCCTGTGTTCTGGGCCCATGAGACATGCCTATGTAGTTAGCCCTAAAGATAGACCTTATAAAGGGATGATATTAAAAACACTAATCAACCTCAACTGTAATAAAATAATATTTAAATAAAAATTGAAGTTTTTTTTTTGTGGCACTAGGGGTAGAACCCAGGGGGGCTTTTCACCTCTGGGCTATACCCTCAGACTTATTTGGGAAGGAAATAAGTGGACATGGCCTAGGAAGATTTGGGAAAGCTCTGATTATTAATATATTTCAAAAGAAAATAATTGATAATCAGAGCTTTCCCAAATCTTCCTAGGCCATTCCCAATACTGGTACATATACTTTATTTGGAAACAGGGTCTCACTAAGTTGCTGAGAGCCTCACTAAGTAGCTGAGGCTGGCTTTGAACCTGTGCGATCCTCCTGTCTCAGCCTCCCAAGCACTGGGATTATAAGTGTGCGCCACTGTGCCCAGCTGAAGAAATATTTTTAAATTCCATAAAAGGCAATGGAATTTAATCATAACAGAGAACAAGGGTACGTCTACGAGCCGGGTGTATGCTCTTGTGTCCTATCTTCAGAAGCTGCCACCCTGTGGCAGGAGTGTCTGCCATGTTGAAAGAGCCCTCAGTGCCTGGCGTGTGTCTGAAGTAGTCTCCACTACAGTCCATTTCCATGGCCTGCTCTCTCAGAACCAAAGTACTGAAAAAGCTTATTCTCCTAACTAGTCCCTGAGAGAGAGAAGTTGGGGGGCTGTCGGATGTGACGAGTGGCTGTAGTCTGCAGTGTGTGTCTGCAGATCCAGACACTGTAAACATCGGCTCTCCAGGTTGCTGCTCTGCCTCTGGGGCTCTAGCCTCCTTGGCAATGTGCTGGCTTGCTCTTGCCTGGGCGATGACTGGAGACAGGAATGATGGGGCCAGGGAAGGATGTCTATGTAGGGTCCCTATCAGGAGGCACAGGTGAAGCTCAGGCTGGCCCTAGGGTCATTATGGGTGAACCTGTGTAAGTGGGCCACTGGCTAAATGCAAAAGAGAGAAGTTTCTCACTTAAAGGTCTTTTACTTCCAATTTTTTTTTTTTTTTTTTTTTTTTTTTTTTGCGGGTCTGGGGATGGAACCCAGGGGCATTCGACCTCTGAGCTACACCCCCTGCCCTATTTTTTATTCTTTATTTTGAAACCGGGTCTCACTGAGTTGCAGAGGGCCTCACTAAGTAGCTAAGGCTGTCCACGAACTGCGATCCTCCTGTCTCAGCCTCCCGAATGCTGGGATTACAAGCATGCACCACCACGCCCGACTTCACTTCCAAATTAAAACACAAACAACAACAACAACAACAACAACAACAACAACAACAACAACAACAACAGGGTTTCTAATGTCAGAACTACTTAACTTCTTAAGGTGTTTCCCACAGTTCTTATGCAGAAGCTCACACACACCCACATTTTCCTGAATATGGCAAAGCTGTGCTAAATACCACAGCTGGGGCTGGGCATGGTGGTGCACGCTTGTAATCCCAGTTCTTGGGAGGATGAAACAGATTTGAAGCCAGCCTCAACTACTTAGTGAGGCCCGCTGCAACTTAGTGGGACCCTGTTTCCAAATAAAGTATAAAATAGGTCTGGGAGTATAGCCCAGAGGCAGAAAGCCCCGGTTCCACCCCTAGTACAAAAATAAATAAATAAATAAATACTCACCACAGATGGGCAGAGTTTTTAATAGTGTGGACTCTTCTTTTTCAGTGAGTGTGATTCCTATGTTTTCCAGCACATTTTTTAGATCTTTGGCTTCAATTTTTTCTCCTTTGAACAGACAGGCATTATTTCAGATGTCAATAGGAAGAGACATAATCATTATAAATTATGAAAAATATAATGAAGCAAAACACTTTTTAACTACTGACTGAAACATAAATACATGAGAAACTTTCATTTACATAAAGTTATTTTGAAATTCAGCATCTGAAAGCATTTTTAAATCTAGATAAGAAGATAACACTTGTGTTGTGCATGTGGATTCATACAGCATAGGGTAACACAGGGCTGTATAAATGCCTAAGGAGTAAGATGGTGCTACGGTTTGAGTGTGTCCTCTCCAAAATTTAGCTTGAACGTTAACCTTCAATATAGCAGTATTAAGAGGTAGGTGATGAGGTCAAGGGGCTCCTCCCTCATGAATGGGATTAAGAATCTGTTAAAACAGGCCTCACACAGCAATAGGCTCTTTTTTTTGGTTTTGTTTTTTTGGTGGTACTGGGGTTCCTAGAAACCCTTCTACCTCCGGGCTACACTCCCAGACCTAATTTATACTTTTTTATTTGGAAACAGGGTCTCTTAAGCCAGCATAGCTGGCTTTGAACCTGCGAGATCCTCCTGTCTCCGCCTCCAAAGCGCGGGGATTACAAGCGTGCGCCACCACATCTGGCTGCAATAGGCTCTTTGACTTTTGTTTTTTTTTGTCCCTTCCATATTCCACAATGTGAGACACAGTGTTCAAGGCACCATCTGGAAGTATAGAGCAGCCCTTGCCAGACCCTGAGCATACCAGGGCCTTGGTATCGGGCTTCCCACCCTGCAGAACTATGAGAAATAAGTTTCCATCGCTTAGAGTTTATATAGCATGTGGCATTTTGTTATACTAGCACGAGTGGACTAAGACAGATGGTCTATAGAATTTATATA
The DNA here is from genome assembly GCF_963383645.1 of Muscardinus avellanarius. Lineage (NCBI taxonomy): Eukaryota > Metazoa > Chordata > Mammalia > Rodentia > Gliridae > Muscardinus > Muscardinus avellanarius. Next base: position 57,080,337 of record NC_137802.1, on the reverse strand, counting down.
ATTCTACCTGCATGTAACATCTCTTACTACTGCACAGACTGAATTATGAGACTAACTATTCTCAGTGACTATATTTTCTGATGTAAAAACTTCACAGTGAAGTTCACTGTGTCCACCTCTATTTTATTTCTTTAAGTATTAGCAAAACAAATACACCACTGACCCAAATATTGTACAAGTTAATACTTCTCTTTAAGAGTGGCCACACTTTCCCTAAATTTCCAATGACCTAAATTGTTGTCAATAAGACAAAATTATCAAAGAATAGGTAAAAGATCAGAATGAACTTAGCAGTGACTGCTGGAGGGGGTAAACTACTGTATAAAAAATAATTCTTCACAGAGATTGAGATCTCAATTTTATAATGTATAAATTCTCACTTACCTGTAAAAGAGTTTGCTGCATCCATCAACTCATCCAAGTAAACCTTTTCATCTTCTGTAAGAAAATTCAGAATTTGGATCCCGAGATGAAGATAGTGAGATTTAAAAAATTACACAAAATTCTTGATATGGCATATAAAATTACAGCAATTTTTATGCTTTACTCTAAAATTTTAATTATTTTAATCTATAGAAACATGTAGAAAAGAATCTTTAAGCTTTAAATATGTATTCATTTGATTTAAGTATATATCCATTTGATCAATATTTATATATTGATTACATTAATCAATATAATTTAGTTTCTCTTACATAAGTTATTAGCTGTTAAATATCTTTAGGGCATTAGTTTGTTTGAAGTCAACTCTGATCTATAGGCCAGTCCTCCATTTTTCAGACCTAATTTTCTGGCACTGTGTAGAAGGCTGAGACAGAGCAGCAGTCCTCAAAGTGTGGCCCACGGACCTTTGGAGTCACCCAAGACCTTTTGCCTTTTTCACTGGGTTGGTATTAGCAGTGGTACTAAAGTGACTGACTGTAGATAAAATTGCTGACGTCTTTGCATGAATCAGGGCAGAGGTAACTCTGTTCTTTGCTGCAGATGCTTGTAGTAAAATAGTAGCAGTTTCACTTAAACATGTCTTTGATAAAGCAGCAAAGTTGATTTTATTTTATTTTTATTTATTTATTTTTTTTTGGTGGTACTGGGGTTCCTGGAAGCCCTTCTACCTCCGGGCTACACTCCCAGACCTCTTTTTACATTTTTTAATATTTGGAAACAGGGTCTCCTAAGCCAGCGCGCGCGGCTGGCTTCGAACCTGCGCGATCCTCCTGTCTCTGCCTCCCAAGCGCGGGGATTACAAGCGTGCACCACCATGCCCGGCCAAAGTTGATTTTATTAAATCATAACCCTTGGTTACACACCTTTTTAAATATTCTGTATGTCTAAGGAACTTAGCTACACACTGAAATTACTTTTTTTTTTTTTTTTTGGTGGTACTGGGGTTCCTGGAAGCCCTTCTACCTCTGGGCTACACTCCCAGACCTATTTTATACTTTTGATTTTTGGAAACAGGGCCTCCTAAGCCAGTGCGCACGGCTGGCTTCGAACCTGCGTGATCTTCCTGTCTCTGCCTCCCAAGAGCAGGGATTACAAGCATGCGGCCACCACACCCGGCTCAAACAAAGATTTAAATTTTGGAAACTTTATCTCTGCACTGTGACTTGACAGCTTTCTAATACTTAAACACTCTTTTGAATTGGTAATTCTTTTTTTTTCAGTATTGGGGATGCAATCCAGGGGCATTCTACCTTTGAGCTACAGCCACAACCCTATGTTTTATTCTTTATTTCGAAACAGGGTCTCATTGAGTTACAAAGGGTCTCACTAAGTAGCTGAGGCTGTCCTTGAACTGTGATCCTCTTGTCTCAGCTTCCTGAATGCTGGGATTACAAGAGTTTGCCACCACGCCTGGCTGGTGGTAATATTAATATATGTGATTTAAAAATACTGGATGTGTCAATACTTGGAAGATTTGTAAATGAATTATTTTCTAAATGACTAAAGCATGTTGTTACAAAATCATGCATGGGTGAAGATGAAAGTATAAAATAGACTAATAAATTTTATTATAACCAAGTATAAAAAGCTTATTGGTAGACTTCTTTTTCATGAAACTATTTTCTTTTAGTACTGGTAATTGAACCCAGGGGTAGTCTACCTTTGAGTTATACCCCAACCATTATTAATTTTTTTTTTTTTTGCGTTACTGGGGATGGAACCCAGGGCCATTCTACCTCTGAGCTACACCCCCAGGTCTATTTTTTTATTCTTTATTTTGAAACAGGGTCTCACTGAGTTGCAAAGGGCCTCACTAAGTAGCTGAGGCTGTCTGTCTGCAAACCATGATCCTCCTGTCTCAGCCTCCCAAATGCTGGGATTACAAGCGTGGGCCACCATGCCCAGCTAATGATTGTTATTATTATTATTATTGTTATTATTGTGGTACTGGGGTTACTGGAAACCCTTCTACCTCTGGGCTACACTCCCAGATCTATTTTATATTTTTATTTGGAAACAGGGTCTCTGAAGCCAGCGAGGCTGGCTTCGAACCCACGTGATCCTCCTGTCTCCGCCTCCCAAGCTCGGGGATTACAAGCGTGCGCCACCATGCCTGGCAAACCATTGTTAATTTTTAAAAAAATTTGGGCTGGGCATGGTGGCAGCTATTCCAATGTAAATTAACCTAGCTCAAAGTAATTAACCAGTCAATAGGAGAGGAGAACTAGGCCTTTCTCTAAAGACAAATATACTTGATTGGATAAGCTAGCTAAAATGGTAGGAGGGGTCGACCTTCATGAAAGTAGACACCTCGCCACACCTTGCTAGGGGAGGTACCTTTCAGGGTTAAGGGGAGGTACCTCACAGGGATGTTCACTACGTCAGAATCACGTAAACAAGATGGAGGTCATGGGTATAAAAAGTCCGGTCCACTCGTAATCCCTTTGTTTCATTTCGAGTTACCCCCTCATGCCATTTTGGCATGGGGCTATATTTCTATTTTTTGTATTTCTATCTTTTAATAAACTTCTTTAAATATTCAGCAACTGTCCAAGCTATGCATATTTATTCTTAGCTTAGGACAAGAACCCGCAGTAATTTTCTGGTTTTGGTCATTTTGGGTTTTGTTATGGGTTGGGGGAAAGTGTGTCCGGGACCCTAGCAGGGGCTCCCGGGGAACGGTTTCCCCAAACCATATTCTCCCAATTCATAACAGTTGAGAGTCTTGCTAAGTTGCTGAGGCTGGCTTTGAGCCTGTGGTCCTCCTGTTTCAGCCTCTAAAGCATGGGGATTACAAGCGTGTGCCACCATACCCAGCATATACCTATATTGGCATTATAGGTATATGCGTGGTGCCCAGCTACATTTTTTTCCTTTATTCTGCTCCCTCTACTGTCCTTTCCCTCCTCCTTTATTTATTTATTTTTTGACAATCATATAATCTATACGCCTCTGGTTCACAAGTTTAGTATCTCCCTACCTTTTTTTTTTTGGTGGTACTGGGGATGGAACCCTTCTACCTCCAGGATACACTCCCAGACCTATTTTATATTTTATTTGGAAACAGAGTCTCTGAAGCCAGCAAGGCTGGCTTCCAACCTGCGCGATCCTCCTGTGTTCACCTCCCAAGTGTAGGGATTACAAGCCTGTGCCACCAGGCCCGGCTAGTATCTCCCTACCTTTGACCCACCATATCTAATCAGTCTTCCCTGTATTTAATAGTATAGTAAGGCCTTCATCGATAGATTCTTACTGTATCTCTGCCTCCCGTTTCTCTCTCCCCAACATGTCTTTCTTAATTCCTTTCAGAGTAGGCCAATCAGATAAAGGTGTCTTAAATGCTCACCAGTGACTGGTACACGAGCCAACAGGTCCTTGATTTCTTTTGTTTCAAGTTGGTACCCAGTGTTTTGTAGAACATTTTTTAGGTTCCTGGCACTAACCTTCCCTCCTTAATAAAAACAAGAAAAAGTATATAAGGATGCATAAAATGAAAAAAAAATGCAGACATCATCTCTTACCTACAATAAAATTCCAGAGAAACTACAGTAAATTACATGGGAAGTAGGAATATGCTTCTATAATTAAACTTCTAGGAGATATTTATATTGAGGGAAAGAAGTAAGAGTTTGGCAACTCTGTTGAGTAAGGCAATGATGATGACCAAGTCATGTTATGCTGGTCAAAAAAGTATGATTTAAAACCTGCTATGGTAATAGTCAATTATCTTCCATTTGCCACTGTATGTGAAGGGGGAATGCTAGTGAAAGAGAAAGAATTAACTGATAACTATTGATATAGCTTCTATCAAATTAGTCTAAAATATGAAAGTTTACAAAGACTCTCTAAATTATATATATATGTATTTATATTTCAGATGAGTTAAACAAGGAGAAATCTTATAAAGTTATACACTTTTATTTTTTGGTGGTCCTGGGCATTACACACACTATAAACACTCTACCACTAAGTTACATTCACAGTCCTGAACTTTACACTCTGTGTGTGTGTGTGTGTGTGTGTGTGTGTGTGTGTGTGTATGTTACTAAGAATTAAACCCCAGGCCTCATACATGCTACCACTGTTATATCCCCAGAACTTTATATTTTATTTTGAGATAGGATCTTGCTAAATTGCCCAGGCTGACCTTAAATTTGTGATCATTCTGATTTAGCTTCCTGAATAGTTTGGATTGCTGGTGTGTGCTAGCCTACTTGGCTTGAATTATACACCTTAAATGGGTGAATTGTATGATATGTGAACTATAGATCAGTAAAATATGGAATAAAATATAAAATATGTCATAATAAAGTACAAATATCCAATTGGGAAAATACTTAGTATAGATATGACAATGTGCTTATATTCAATATATAAAGAGGTCATTCAAGTTAATAGAAAAAATGTTCATATCCCAGTAGAATAATGGGCAGAAATTCAAAGATTGAAAGGAATAATGATATAAAAACATTTTCAGTTCATTGATAACAAATATCAAAACAACAATTAGATTTCATTTTTCATTCATCAAGTTAGTAAGAATCAAAAAAGTGTGAGAACAACATATGTGGTTAGAACTATATATTAACTACTCTATTTCAGTATATATGGAGATATAAATTAATACTATCAGGATATACTTTAAAGACAAACATTTTAAGACCCTTTGGCATAGTAATTCTCACTGGAAGAATTTGTCTAAAGAAAATAACTTTAAAGTTGGATCAAAGTTTTATTTTTTTGTGGTACTGGGGATGGAACCCAGGGGCATTCGACCTCCGAGCTACACCCCCTGCCCTATTTTTATTCTTTATTTTGAAACAGGGTCTCACTAAGTTACGGAGGGCCTCACTAAGTAGCTGAGGCTGTCCATGAACGGAGATCCTCCTATCTCAGCCTCCTGAATGCTGAGATTTAGCGTGTGCCACTACGCCCGGCTTGGATCAAAGTTTATATACAAAGATCAAAGACATATAAGAGCAAGATACTGAAGACTACCTAATATTCAATTACAGAAGAATGATTAAATAAATTATGAGATGATAAATATCAGGTGATATAGTCATTAAAAATATTTACAAAGACTTTTTATTAAGATTTAAGATTAAACCCAACAAACTCAACCAAAAGGCTTATAGAACTGATCAACAAATTCAGCAAAGTATCTGGATACAAAATCAGTCTTAAAAAATCAGAAGCTTTCCTGTACACCAACCATAAATCCACTGAAAAAGAAATTTAGAAAACACCTCCACTCAGGATCTCCCACAAAAAAAAAAAAAAAAATTACTTAGGAATAAAGTTAACCAAGGAGGTAAAAGATCCCTAGAAAGAAAATTCTACAACATTGAAAAAGGAAATCGAAGAAGATCTTAGAAGATAGAAAGATCTTCCATGTTCATGGTTTGGCAGAATAAATATCATTAAAATGGCCATCCTTCCAAAAGTGATCTACAGATTCAACGCAATGCCCATTAAACTACCAAGATCATTCCTCACAGACATAGAAAAATCAGTCCTTAAATTTATCTGGAATAAGAAAAAGCCCAGAATAGCCAAAGTAGCTCTCAGCAACAAAAACCATGCAGGAAGAATCACAATACCTGACTTTAAACTATACTACAAAGTCATTGTAATAAAACAGCATGGTACTGGCACAAAAACAGATACATAGACCAATGGAGCAGAATAGAAGACCCAGAAACAAATCCACACACTTTCAGCCAATTGATTTTTGACAAAGGGGCCAAAAACATACACTGGATAAAAGATAGCCTGTTCAACAAATAGTGTTGGCAAAACTGGTTAACTATATGAAGAAAACTGGAAATTAATCCCACTTTCTCACCCTGCACAAGAGTCAATTCAAGATGGATCAAAGACTTGGAAATCAAACAAGAGACCTTGAAGCTTCTTGAAGAGGGCATAGGTCCAACACTGCAACACATAGGCACAGATAAACATTTTCTCAACAAGACCACAAAGGCACAACAAATTAACGAGCGAATCAATACGTGGGATTGCATGAAACTGAAGAGCTTCTGTTCAGCAAAGGAAACTGTCAAGAACCTCAATTGAGAGCCAACAGAATGGGAGAAGATTTTTGCCCCCTACCCATCCAATAGAGGACTAATATCTAGAATATACAGAGAACTCAAGAAACTCAACACTAAGAAAACAAAGCATCCAATAACAAAATGGGCAAATGAACTAAATAGACACTTCACAAAAGAAGAAATTCAAATGGCCAATAAATGCATGAAAAAATGCTCAACATCATTGGCAATCAGAGAGATGCAAATAAAAACTACCCTGAGATTTCACCTAACTCCAACTAGAATGGCAATCATTCAAAACACAAACAACAACAGATGCTGGTGAGGATGTGGAGAAGTGGGAACTCTAAGACATTGTTGGTGGGATTGCAAATTAGTGCAACCACTTTGGAAAACAGTATGGAGAATCCTCAGAAGAATGGGAACAAATCTACCATTTGATCCAGCAATACCACTGTTGGGTATCTACCCAAAAGAAAAGAAACCAAACTACGAAACTAATGCATGTGTATTTATGTTCATAGCTGCACAATTCACCATAGCCAAACTATGGAACCAGCCAAGATGTCCATCAACAGATGAATGGATTACAAAACTGTGGGATATGTACACAATGGAATTTTACTCAGCCATTAAAAAACTCAATTACATCATTTTCAGGGAAATGGATGGAACTGGAGGACATTATGCTAAGTGAGATTAGTCAGTCACAAAAAATAAGAAATCAGAAGCTTTCCCTAATATGTGAGAGTTAGGGAGAAATGGGTCGTAGGAGGAACTCTAGATGAAAAAGGAAATCCTATAGAGGAGCAAACAAGACAACCTAAAGGAGGAGAAAGGAGGGGGGAAGAAGGAAATTCTCTAAAACACACAATGTACTTAAACATAGCGAAGTCAACCACTAAGTTAAGGAAGGAAAGGAGGAAGGATGGCGAGGGAATGGGGTGGGAATTGGGTAGGGGTTAAATCTGTGATGTGTACATATATGTACACACTAGTTTTTTTTACCCCAATATGATGTATGAATATAATACACCAATAAGATAAAAAAAGATTTAAGATTAAATGCAGGAAACATAAAATACCTGGTAGAGTAATTGAACAATACGCACACATACATATAATAAAAAGAACAGAGGCAGCTACAGTAAAAGAGATTACTTGAGATTGTGGATAATTACATTTTTCTGTATGAACCTTAATATAGACCAGATTATTCTCAAATACCCAGCATTTAGATTGTATATTTGTTAAGTAAAATGTATAATTTTCTGCATACTTATATAATCAGAAAAAGACAATTAGAAAGGTGCCAGATATTATTGTCCTTATCCCTTTTCTCACTTACCTCTGAAGGTCTTCACACCATCCCATAATGCTTTCTCAAACACGTTTTTGTTAGCTGTAGGACAAAATACAATTATGTTTTTGAAAAGACATACAAATTACAATTCTTATCTTATAGGAAGGGAAAATGTAGAAATACATCACGATTTATTCTCAGTGAAGTGAAACCTATTTAGAAAACTCAGCACAGTGAACCTGTCCACTGGACAGAACACAAAACTGCAGTTATTGACACCGTACTGTGCTGAAAGACACACAGCTTCCTCTTTCCTGTTTTCCCCTCTATAATTTGGTTTCATCCTTTCATTCTTCAGCTTTCCTAACTTTCTTGTCCTGTATTTTTTTTTTTTTTTTCGGGTCTGCAGATGGAACCCAGGGGCATTTGACTTCCGAGCTACATCCTTGCCCTATTTTTTATTCTGAAACAGGGTCTCACTAAGTTGCAGAGGGCTTTTCTAAGTAGCTGAGGCTGTCCGTGAATCGTGATCCTCCGGTCTCAGCCTCCCAAATGCTGGGATTACAAGCGTGCACCACCACACCCGGCTCTTGTCCTGTCATTTTTTTCCAGGTTATATTTTAATCCTTGTATTTTTTCCAAGGGAAATAAAGAACTTATTTCTCCTATGATAGGACTTCTGTTTCCTAAACCAAAATTTAACTGATAAGAACAGAATTTAGACTTTTTTTTAGTACTAGGAATTGAACCCAGGCCCTCACACCCCAGCAATGACTAGGACTAAAAATTATTTTAAATTGAAATAAAATGCTTCAAATATTAAAATTATAATAAAAATCCTTAAAAACTACTTTCCTAGGAAGTTGGGGAAATGGAAATAATCTTTGCTTCTTCAAGGTTGAGGACAGTGTCATACCTGTAGCTGAACTTCAATAAATGTCTGTCAAATGACTAAGTGTTTAGATGCTAGTGAGGCAGAGCCCACTCAAATGCTTACCAGAGAGTGGCAGAGTTTTTATCACCTTTTTGTGTTCCTTATTTGTCATTTCAATTCCCATGTTTTTTAGAGTATTTTTTACATCCCCAACATGAATCTTCTCTCCTTTAGAAAAAGAGAATCAGTCTGTCTTAGGTCAGAATAAAATTATGTAATATTTTTACATTATAACATATATAATATACAGGTAACATTTACATATACATAAAGTATAAACATATGACAGATGTATGTCCACATATATATAAAACATCATTTTTAGCCACAGGGGAAAGAGTACAGTACAATGAAGACTATGTTTTCAGAGTTAAGGAGAGAAGTCAGAAATTTTTCTCTTAGCCTAAGTAAGAGAATCTCTTATATAAAAATATTATATAATAAAAAAAATAGCTGGGCGTGGTGGCGCACGCTTTTAATACCCGCGCCTGGGAGGCAGAGACAGGAGGATCACGCAGGTTCGAAGCCAGCCTCAGCTACTTAGTGAGGCTTTCAGCAATTTAGTGAGACCCTGTTTCAAAATAAAATATAAAATGGGTCTGGGAGTATAGCCCAGAGGTAGAAAGCCTCTGGGTTCTACCCCCAGTACCACACACACAAAAATAAATAAATAAATTCTACCATTAGTAGGTACTAGAGAACAAGAGAATCTGAAAGCCTGGACATTTCTTCTGAAGCTATAATTAAACCCTGTTCTCAGTTTTACCAGTTCCACTAGACTTCCCTTCTGAAACTAGCATCATGTTTCAAAGTCCTAGGGTAAAATGACAGTCTACAAGTCTAGATTCAGCCAAACTATGATTGAAGGACACATGTAAAATAGAGATATTGTTAAAGACCTATCCTTGGTGAAATAACTAAGAAGGAAGTACATCAGGAAAAAAAAATGAAACTGAACCCAAAAGGATATAGAGAGAAGCAGCGGTGAGCAAAGACAGGTGACAAGTATGTTTAAATCTTGTAGAAGGTAGGCATGGTGCACACTTACAATCTCAGTACTTGGGAGGCTGAGACAGGAGAATTGCAGGTTCTCAGCCAGCTTCAGCAACTTAGTGAAGCTCTCAGAAAGTAAGACCCCGTTTCCAAATAAAAATAAATAAAAACAGGTTTGGGGTGTATCCCAGAGGTAGAAGGCCCCTGAGTTTCATCCCTAGTATCATCAAATTAATAAATAAATTAATTAAAAATCTTGTAGAAGATTGGAATAAATTACTCTGTTCTTGCTTTCAGTATCCTCCCACGACCAAGCCCTGTTCCAGTTTAAACAGAAGTCGCCCTCACCCCTCACTCTGTACCTGTGCTAGCTGGACTAGCACCAAAGGGGACCATGCTGACTATTCTTATTTTAAATTGCTGATCATGAACTTCAAGTGGATCATTACTGTTGTTGGGCACATTATACTGTCAGTGAGTGCCCACCCTCCTCTTCTTCCTTCTTTCAGTTTTTTTGTTTTTTTTTTTTTTTGTGTGTGTGGTAATGGGAATTGAAACCTGGGGATATTCTACCTCTGAGTTATACCTCAGTCCTATTTTATTTTTATTTTGAAACTGGGTCTCACTAGGTTGGTGAAAGTCTCATTACTTGCTGAGGCTGTCCTCAAACTTGTGATCCTCCTATCTCAGTCTCCCAAGTACAGGGATTACAAGAGTATACTACTATGCCTGTATTTATTTTCTTTCTTTCTTTCTTTCTTTCTTTCTTTCTTTCTTTCTTTCTTTCTTTCTTTCTCTCTCTCTCTCTCTCTCTCTCTCTCTCTCTCTCTTTCTTTTTTTTTTTTTTTCGATACTGGGGAGTTAACCTAGGGGCTTTTTTTTTGGCGGTACTAGGGATGAAACCCAGGGGCATTCTACCTCTGAGCTATACCCTAGCCCCATTTTTTATTCTTTAGTTTGAAACAGGGTCTCACTAAGTAGCTGAGGCTGTCCGCAAACTGTGGTCCTCCTGTCTCAGACTCCCAAATGTTGCGATTACAAGAGTATGCCACCATGCCCAGCTAATCCAGAGGCATTTTACCTTTGAGCTACACCCCCAGACCTTTAAGTATTTTTATTTTGAAATAGCATCTTGGTAAGTTGCTGAGGGCCTCACTAAATTACTGAGACTGGCCTTGAACCTGTGATTCTCCTGTCTCAGCCTTGCAAGTCTTGGAGTTTCAGTTGTATGCCACTGCTCCTGGCTCCCAGGCTTCTTCATGACTATTTTATATTTTATATCTTCTCTTCTCTTTTCAAACCACTATTTCTCCTTGTACTTGGTCACTACTTTATCTCTTTAAATTATAAAAGTAAGTGTGTGTGTGTGTGTGTGTGTGTGTGTGTGTGTGTGTGTTATTAGGGATTGAACCCAGTAGTACTCTAGCACTGAACTACATTGCCACCACGCCTACCTTCTAATTTAGTATTCTTTATTTGGCTTTCAGGACACCATATCCTCTTGTATTTCCAACTAAACTACATCACTGACTACTTCTGCTTGCCTCCTTTCCTTTGTGACCTTTTAATAAGAAGTATTCCAGGATTCATCCCTCTTTTCTTTTCATACAGATGGTATCTAAGGCCATGAGACTGGATAAATTTATCCAAGGAATATTATGGCCTTAGATACCATCTGTATGTCTATGGCTTTTTTATTTTTCTTTTTGCGGTACTGGGGATGGAACCCAGGGCATTCTACCTCCAAGCTACACCCCCAGCCCTATATTTCATTTTCATTTTTGAAACAGGGTCTCACTGAGTAGCTGAGGATGGTCGTGAACCACGATCCTCCTGTCTCACCCTCCCAAATGCTAGGATTACAAGCGTGTACCACCTTGCCCAGCTTTATGGCTTTTGATTTTATATTTTTTACCCAATATGTCTTTCTTTCTTAAATTTGAGCCTGTCTAGTAACTTTATACTTGACATCTGAATCTGGAGGTCTCCTAGATAGGTCATTTCAAAACGACCTAACTGGAATGCCTAATTTTCTTCCACCCAAATCTGTACTACTGGCAACTTTCTTCAAGCCAGTTTGGTAACTGTAACCTTATCATTTTGTTCTAGAAAAACTAATTTTAGGATTATTCTTGACTCTTCCCTTTATCTAGTACTTTGTATCTAATCCATCAGGAAATTATGCTGCCTCTTTGTGTGTGTGTGTGTGTGGTACTGGGGATTGAACCTAGGGACGTTCTACCTCTGAGCTACATCCCCAGTCTTTTTTTTTTTTTTTTTTCTTCCCCAAAACAGGGTCTTCCTAGGTTGTTGAGGCTTGACTGGAACCTGAGATTCTCTTGTCTCAGCCTCCCAAGTATTGGGATTACAGGCATGTACCACCATACCAGCTTCTGTTGCCTTTTTAAAAAATACTACTTTTCATTATTTGCATTGATTTCTACCCTGGTTGATGTCACCATCTTCTTCAACATTGGCTGCTCTAAAAGCTTTAGATGTCTCTCTCTCTCTCTCTCTCTCTCTCTCTCTCTCTCTCTCTCTCTCTCTCTCTCGGTGGTACTGGGGTTCCTGGAAGCCCTTCTACCTCCGGGCTACACCCCCAGACCTATTTTTACATTTTTATTTTGGAAACAGGGTCTCCTAAACCAGCGCGTGCGCGGCTGGCTTCGAACCTGCGCGATCCTCCTGTCTCTGCCTCCCAAGCGGGGATTACAAGTGTGCGCCACCACGCTCGGCAATATGGAGATTTTTTTTTTTTTTTTTTTGGTGGTCTTGGGGATAGAACCCAGAGGTCTTCTACCTCTGGGCTACATTCCCAGACCTATTTTTTTTTTTTTTTTTTTTTTGGTGGTACTGGGGTTCCTGGAAGCCCTCCTTCCTCCGGGCTACACTCCCAGACCTATTTTATATTTTTGAAACAGGGTCTCTTATGCCAGCACGGCTGGCTTCGAACCTGCGCGATCCTCCTGTCTCCGCCTCCCAAGCGCGGGGATTACAAGCGTGCGCCACCACGCCCGGCCCAGACCTATTTTTTTATATTTTATTTGGAAACAGGGTCTCTTAAACCAGCTGAGGCTAGCTTCGAACCTGCGTGATCCTCCTGTCTCAGCCTCCCAAGTGTGGGGATTACAAGCGTGCGCCACCACGCCTGGCTTGTTTTCTCTATTTTTAATGTTGGTTCTTTCCTTCCACTCCTTCCAGTCTATTCTTAACTCAGAATCTAGAAAGGTCTGATTAAAACATAGGCCAGACCATCACGCCTCTGCTCTAAACTGTAGTTAAAGCCGGCACAGTGGCACACTCTTGTAATCCCAGTACTTGGGAGGCTGAGACAGGATCGTGGTTTGCGACAACCTCAGCTCCTTAGTAAGGCCCTTTGGAACTCAGTGAGATCCTGTTTCAAAATAAAGAATAAAAAAATAAGGCTGGGGGTATAATGCCCCTGGGTTTAAGCCCCAGTACTGAAAAAAAGCACAAATCCCCCCCTCCCCCCAAACCCCCCCCCAAAAAAAACCCTGAAGTGTATTTCCATTAATCTCAGAAGACAGCCCACTCCTTGCAGGCCTTTCCAGGGCCTGGTGGAGCTTGCATCCCTCAACTCTCCTCACCCTTATGAATTTTTTTATTAGTTTGCTTCAGGCATGCTCCTGCCTTTGGGCCTTTGTCCTTGTCCCCTCTGCCTGAAGCCTTTTTGTTTAGACATCCCTATACTGTCATAACCCTCATCTCCTTTTCAAGTGTCTGCGTAAATGTCACCACCTCAAGGAGGCCTGACTTCCTATTTAAGAACACAACTGCCCTATCCCCACAGCATACCCTGCTCCCCCGATCTCCTTACTGTACCCAACTTTTCATAGTACTTTTTTTTTTGGTGGTGGTACTGGGGGTGGAACCCAGGGGCTTTTCTACCTCTGGGCTATACTCCCAGACCTATTTTATTCTTTATTTGGAAACAGGGTCTCACTAAGTTGCTGAGAGCCTCACTAAATAGCTGAGGCTGGCTTCGAACCTGTGCGATCTTCCCGTCTCAGCCTCCCAAGTGTAGGGATTACAAGTGTGTGCCACCACACCTGGCTACTTATCATTTTCTAACATACCATATAAAGTATAGATATATTGTGTTTGTCTTTTACTGTAAACCTCATGAGGTTAGTGATCTTTGTTTTGTTTACTGATGTATCTTAAGTGCCTAGAACAATGACTGGCATGCAGTAAATAGTAAGTAGTTGTTAAATAAATAGAGGAAACACTATTGTATTAAACATATTTCAAGCTGAGTGTGGTGGATCATGCCAGTACTTGGGAGGCTCAGCAAGAGGCTCACAGGTTTAAGGCCAGCCTCAGCAACTTAGTGAGACCCTGTATTAAAACAAAAATAAAAAATGGAGCTAGGGGTTATAGCTTGGATATAGCATGTCTCTGGGCTCAATGACCTGTATTACACACACACACACACACACACACACACACACACACACACGAGTGCTTGTGAACACACATATGTGGGCACACACATATTTTTAAATATAAAACTTAAAGCTCACCATATATAATATTTATCATAACACTCCACTCACCGGTAATCTTTTTAACTTCACCCATCAGTGTTTTTAAATCAGTCTTCCCATTATCTTTAAGATAAAAAAGCATCAAACAGAGTTATGGAAGTGACAAAATTCTTAAACTGAGAAATAGAACCCCCAAATCCAATCATTCTAAAACATTTTCCTAAAAGTTTAGTACTTTTTCATAGATTGTAATCAATTTAATGTGGCGATTGCTCTCCACCCTACTGTAATGGTTTGGAAGTAAAGTGTCCCTGGGACTTCACACTCTGAAGGCAGGGTGCTGAAGGCGGGTCCCCGAGGGTGGCCTTGGGGACTGCATGTGCCCTTCACCTCCCCTCCCTCTCTCTGCTCCCCTCAGGATGCCCTGAGGAGGAGCAGCTGCAGAAAAGCAGCCCCCAATCACAGACTCTCCAGGAAAACAAGACAAGCACGAGTATCTATAGTACATCTATTATCCTGGTAGATTAAAAGAGCTATAGAAGGGATTTTTAAAAACGAAGAAAAAGTCGATTTTAGAAAAAAAACACCCTACTTATCTCTTATTACGGCAGAGGTCAGTACCTGATTTATAATGTTTATAAAATGAAAGATGCAAAGTACGTATTCTGATTTAGGAAAGCACATATTAATAGACTTGGATTAATCTTACATTTTTACTACTTTCTCTAGCATAGGCTTCCAAAGTAGGTGATATTGCCCCCTGATGGCTCTGGTAAGAAATACTGATACAAAAGAACATATATTTGCCCCTGCATCTTTTTATTTATTCACTTAAAGAAGGTACATTTCTGAAAAAGGGGCAGTAAGCCAAATAAGTCTGGGAACCTTTGCTTGGGGGATAGGCATCCTCCAAAATTTCCTGATGAGTGTTTCTGTTCCGCTAGCAGGAAACATCTAATATGTGCCGAACTTAATTCTCTTCTTAACTTTCCTCTGTAATGATTTACTCTGCAGCACATGGCAGCATAGCATCCTGGTTGGTAGGGTTTCTGGAACTGGACTTCCAGGTTTTTTCTTGGCACCATCATTCATTAGCTCTCTGGCTTTGGGCAGTCTACCCGACTCCTCTCATTTTCCTCGTATGTGAAATGGTAATAAAAGCAGAAATGACCATGTAACATCCTTTGGAAGGTTAAAATGAGTAAAGTGCTTAGAGGACACTGTGCACATGTCAGGCCCACGTGCTGCTACCCTTGCTCTGGTGGCTGCATTCACAGCAGGGACCACGAGATTCGTATCGGCGTATTCTTGTTAGCTCTTGGTGCTTCCTGCGGCGTTACTTGGAGAGCTGACCCTTCCCAGTGATACTGGTGGTATTCCTGGTGAGTCCTCCCCAGTGGTGGCTATGGTTACGGCCTGACCCTTTCTTTCCTGTACACCAGCTCTGCTACTAGCCTCATGCCCAGGGTTTTACCAAGAGGTGTATTAATTTTCAAAACTCTCACCATCGACTGGTAGATGATCTTTCACTTTCAGGATTTCTTTGTCCTTGAGATCAATTCCCGAATTTTTAACATAAGTTCCCACCTTATCTGAAGACACCTTTGTTCCTTAGGAAGGAAGAAGATGGATGTGAGGAATATTTATAGTGATAGAGAGTGGGTCATTTTAGCTCATGCCCAGGCAGCAATACAATATAAAGAATGAAGAACAAAGAATAACTATTCAGGTAAATTATATATATATATATATATATATATATATATATATATATATATTTTTTTTTTTTTTTTTTTTTTTTTTGTGGTACTGTGGACGGAACCCAGGGGCTTTTCTACCTCTGGGCTATACTCCTAGACCTATTTAAACTTTATTTGGAAACAGGGTCTAAGTTGCTGAGATCCTCACTAAGTAGCTGAGCCTGGCTTCGAACGTGTGCGATCCTCCTGTCTCAGCCTCCCAAGGGCTGGGATTACAAGTGTGCACCACCATGCCTCTGCAAGTAAATATGATTTTGATGTCAAATTAGGATTCCTAAATCCTGATTCATAGAACTCTGTCATGGATTTTTTTTTTTTTTTTTTTGAGGATTGAACCCAGGGCCTTGCACATGCTAAGCATGTGCTCTACCACTGAGCTACACCCCAGTCTGGCTTTAAGAAGAACTTTAAGAGAAGAAAGTGAGGAGTTCAGGGTTTCTGATAAATTATAGTAAAGATCAAAATCAATCTTTATAGTGTATCGGCACAATAGGATTTGAAACTTACTAAATTAATGGATAAATACAAAATAAAATTAATGAATTTACTTCATAATCCTTTAAAAAACTTTATTTTTTAATTTTTTTGGTGGCACTAGGGGTGGAACCCAGAGCCTTTCTACCTCCCTCCCAAGCACTGGGATTACAAGCATGAGTCACCACCCTTGGCCCTTAGAAAACTTTAAAACACTGAATTTATCTTAACTGATACATAAAACATAAAACTGTACATATTAATTATGTAACATGATATTTTGATACATAGTATACATTGTATAATATTTAAATCAAGTTAAATATATTTATCTCCTCAACCATTTATGATTTTTTTTGTGGTACTGAGGACTGAACCCAGGTGTACTCTATGTTCAAGTTACACTCCCAGCCCTATTTCTTATTTATTTTGAAACAGAGCCTCATTACATTGTGGAGAGCTTCACTAAGTAGCCGAGGCTGGCTATGAACCCCGATCCTCCGGTCTCAGCTTTCCAAGTACTGGGATTATAAGAGTATGGCACCACGCCTGGCTCTCATTTATGATTTTTTGAATGGTGAAAACTTTCAAAGCATTTTCCCAGCTTTTTGAAATGTTCGGCTAATTGGTGTTGACTACAGTTGCCCTACTGTACATCAGCACACCAGAGCTGCTTGTACCTGCGACTTGGTGCTAACAGACCGACCTTTCCCCATCACATGCTTCCTTCTCTTCTCCACTTCTCAGGCTCTGGCAACCACTATTCTATGTTCAAGTTCTAGATCAATACCATTAGATTCCACATATGAGTCAGATCAGGTGGTATTGGTCTTTCTGTTCCTGGTTTATTTCACTGTACATAATGGTCCCTGGTTCCATCCATGCTATTGAAAATGATAGGATCACATCCTTTTTATAGCTGAATAGGATTCCATTGTATATAGACACCACACTTTTATACGTTCTTCAGTTAATTGTTAGGTTGTTTCTATTTCTTAGCTATTGTGAATAGGACCCCGGGAGACCTTTTAATATTATACATTTCTAGGTATTATCTCTGAAATTTCAAGATCACTCTGATGGATAAAGTTTTTTAGGAAGATTATTTTGGAAACAACAGCACAACTCAAAGACCCTACTTTTACTTGCTGAGAAAAGAACCATCTTGCTTCTCACTCACCTTTAAGAT
Organism: Muscardinus avellanarius; assembly: GCF_963383645.1. Lineage (NCBI taxonomy): Eukaryota > Metazoa > Chordata > Mammalia > Rodentia > Gliridae > Muscardinus > Muscardinus avellanarius. The sequence continues at coordinate 57,062,676 of NC_137802.1, read as the reverse complement.
TCTCCAATTCTTTCATCAGTCTCTTCTTATACACCCTTCCTTGGGCTGTGACATAAAGAAAAATGAAATTGTCAAGCAATATTGCAGATTTTAAATGTGCACAATTTAAGAAGCATAGACTTTGTTTTATTCTAGAAATTAATATTTCTTCCTTTTTTGTGATGTGTTGGACCCAGGGCTTCATATGTCCTAGGTGAGCACTCTGCCACACAGCCACATCCCCAGCCCAGTCATTCTCACTTTCAAGAATAGAACTCAGGAATTTTGGAAACAGCCCTCAATTTGGTGATGTCATTTTGGTGATGGTGGGCATGGACCACCCTTCTGTATACATAAGCATCAGTCACAAAAGTAACGCACGAAAGTCACATGCTCTACGTTCCTCAAAGACTGGTGTGGTATTTCTCAATGCTCACCATCAGTTGGCAGGTTATTCAGTAGTTGCTTGCTTTTATCTTCTGGGAGTGTTATCCCCACATTCTCCATAAAATTTTTCAGGTTACTAATGTCAACCTTCTCACCTTTAAAAAGTAAAATGGAGCAACAGTTAGAAATTTGAAGAATGAGTCTATAATATGAAATGCCTAAGTAGCATCATTTGTAAATTAAGCATTAATGAAGTAAACCTTTTGCATAAAACGGTGATGATCAAAGTTAGGCTGTGAGTCAGTAATGGCAAATATCTACAGGCAAAGCTGACCTAAGCTCCTCTCCAAGCTTTCTTAGGTGGGGTATACTGGAGGCAAGTTCAGGGTGTGTGTGTGTGTGTGTGTGTGTGTGTGTGTGTGTGTGTGTACTACTGCAGCTGGCTGAAATTGCTCTCAGGTGTTTTTTACACCAAAGGCATTAGGGCAGGATGTGAGTAGCGCCAGTTGTTTCCTGTTGAGTGAGCATGGGTGGAGTATGATGCCCACCTGTCATGTGCTCTCTCTGGAGCCTGCAGAGCTTGTACTGGGGGGCTCTGAATGGGTTAGGGCCCAGTGAGGTTTGTGCCAGGCACACAGTCTCTCGAGAGTCTTCCAGGCCTCACATGATGGGGGCCCAGCAGATGCCAATGCCACATTGGGTTCCTCCCCCAAACGAGTTAGGGTGGAATGGGAACCTGTGCTAGGCATATGTTTTTCCCTCTCCAGAGCTCCCTAGGTTATGTGCCTGGGAGCAGGGCAAATTCTGAATAACGTGGGCTCCGGATGCATGGGAAGGTGCAAGAGATAATGGAGCTGCGTGTGACCCGGGCGTGGTGGCGCACGCTTGTAATCCCCGTGCTTGGGAGGCTACGGGAGGATCGCACAGGTTCAAAGCCAGCCTCAGCTACTGAGTGAGGCTCTCAGCAACGTAGTGACCCTGTTTCCAAATAAAGTATAAATCAGGTCTGGGAGTGTAGCCCAGAGGTAGAAAAGCCCCTGGGTTTCACCCCCAGTACAACAAAAATAAAAATGAACTCATTTTTAGTTGTGATAATGGAGCTGTATTCTGTGCTTGGGCAGGGAACCACGAGTACCTGCCATTCTCCCATTCTCAAACCTTAGTCTTCAGTCGAGTCCCCACGTGAACCCTCAGGTGACTGGTCATCCCTGTGTGTCAGGGGCAGGTTCGTTGACCTGCTCACTTGTGTCACAGCTCATGTTCCCCTCAGGACAGAAGTCCACATGCTCAGTGGATTTCTGTCAGAGTCTCCCCCAAGCCAGGATCATCTCTAGGGCCACCCCTTACATATTCATTATACCAGAGTATCCACGGAAACCCAGAGAGGTGAATATGCCAGGGCTTTTGATCCCTAGAGTAGTATAGTGTCAGAAAAGAGGATGGATCCTTCTCGTATTTAAGCTATGCATCTGTAGCATGCAGGCTGCAGGCTGACCAGGTCAAACTGACACTCTCTTACCTTTACCTCCTTGGGGGAAGAATTTCCTTCCCCCAGTGGTGGCACCGGGAACCAGGTGCTACAGTATTCTGCTCCTAGGGACTATTACCCCTACTATGAAGTTCCCCAGGTTAATCCACACCCACACACCTTCTTATGCAGTTACACATGTGTTGCTTTGGCTTTGTCCCACGGAGGAGAAGATAAGAATTGTATACCTCTACGCTGCCATCTTGCCCCTCTCCTGACTCACTCTTTAAGGGTCAGCTCTTGTGTTAACCACTCTATCAAACCATTTCCTAGTCTCTCTTCTTTAGGTACAAGTGACAATTTTACACCACTTTTTAAAAATAGGCTTTTAACATAGTACCTTTAACATTTTTATTCATCTATTTATATGTATTTTCCTCCAATCATTTAGGCTCCAACTACATAAAACTCCTGGAAGGTCGGTTTTTATAGACTGATCTTTGAGAATAAAACATCTAACCTACCTGTAAAAAGGATCGCTTCATCCATTACCACATTCATATCAACCTTCTCTTCATCTGTAAGACAGAATTTATGCATAAAGATGATAATAGAAATAGGAGAGACATAAAAGTCATATATTGAAGCCAGGCGTGGTGGTGCACGCTTGTAATCCCTGCTCTTAGCAGGCAGAGAGAGGAGGATCGCGCAGGTTCGAAACCAGCCGTGCTGGCTTAAGAGACCCTGTTTCCAAATAAAAATATAAAATAGGTCTGGGAGTGTAGCCCGGAGGTAGAAGGGTTTCCAGGAACCCCAGTACCACCAAAAAAGAAAGTCATATATTGAAATAAAACATAAAATTCAGCAAATTTTTTATGATTTGCTCTATTATTCCATCCTGCTTTCATTCTAATTGGAAAATGTGGGAAGACAAAGCTCTGATTATAAAAAGGATGCTTGCAGCCGAGTGTGGTGATGCATACTTATGATCCCAGTTCTTGGGGTCCTAGCTGAGAAAGTAGGATCAGCTACTTAGTGAGGTGCTCTGCAACTTAGTGAACCCCGTTTCAAAAATAAAGAATAAAAATAGGGCTGTGAATGTAGCTCAGAGGTAAAATGCCCCTGAATTCAATCTCTAGTACCCCTCATATATAAATAAATAATTAATTAATAAATAATGTGCTTACTTTGCATTTCTTTTTTTGTGTGTGTGGTACTAGGGTGGAACCCAGGACCTTTTCTACCTCTGGGTCTTGCTAGGTTGCTAAGGGTTTCACTAAGTTACTGAGGCTGGCCTTGAACCTTCAATCCTCCTGTCTGTCTCAGCTTCCTGAGTACTGAGATTACAGGCATGCACCACCATGCTCAAATATAGGGAAGAGCTTTTCATTGGAGAATTCTTACAAAGCTTTTAATAAGCTTTTCTCTGATCCCCTTCCTGGTAAACTTAACTTTCCTTCTTTGGAATCTCACTGAATATATTTTTTAGTATTATAAAACAACCACATAGCTGGGCGTGGTGGCACACGCTTGTAATCCCAGCATTTGGGAGGCTGAGACGGGAGGATCGCGGTTCGTGGACAGCCTCAACTACTTAGTGAGGCCCTCTGCAACTCAGTGAGACCTGGTTTCAAAATAAAGAATAAAATATAGGGCAGGAGGTGTAGCTCGGAGGTTGAATCCCCTTGGATTCCACCCCCAGACCCACAAAAATAAATAAATAAATAAATAAATAAAACAACCACCACATAATATTCTGATCACCTTTTGCCATTCGAAACCATTACTAGATTATAAACTCCTAAAGGTCAGAGAACCTGCCATCTTATTTTTGTATTTCTAAGAGTTTATATATAATTAGCACTCAATAAAGTATATTGAATGAATTGATGAATTCTTGAGGGAGGTCTGGGCTGCCATCCTTGCTTCTGCACAACTCTAAATATATGCTCAAAAATTCTTATATGTACTTGGGAGGCTGAAACAGGAGGATCGCACGGGTTCGAAGCCAGCCTCAGCTACTCAGTGAGGCTTCCAGCAACTTAGTGAGACCCTGTTTCCAAATAAAATATAAAAAGGTCTGGGAGTATAGCCCGGAGGTAGAAAGCCTCTGGGTTCCACTCCCAGTACTACCAAAAAAAAAAAAAAAAAATCTTATATGTAAATCCAAAGTTTTGCTGAAGTAGCAACTCACCATCAATAGGCAGGTTTTTTTGTAGGTCTTGGAATTCCTTTTCCCCAAGTTTAAAGCCCATATTTTCTATGAAGGGTTTTAACTTGTTAATGTCAATCTTCATTCCTTAAAAAAAGAGGGTACAAGGGAGAGAAGTAAATAATGACAAAGTGAAAATGTTAGTCACGCCCAGGAATTAATTAAAGAACAAATAATCAAGGGAACAATAAAGTCATTCCAGTGGAAAGAAGTATCATAGCAATGGAACAGAACCTGCTTCTCATTTTTGTCCAGAGGATCCGACTACTGCTGTCATGAGACAAATGTAAGGAAGGAATGAAAGAGGTAGGCAAGTCTGGTGAATTCTGACAGGAAACTGCCTTTATAGTTGTATTGAAATGCAGTGGTACGGAGTAAAGAATGACTTATTTGAAGTAGTTATGCTTAAATTAGTACATGATGAGACAAAACACTTAAATAAACAGGTTAACTGACAAATTTGTCATCACTGAAAATATGTGTGGTTTTAAAAGTCAATGTAAAACATAGACACGCTCAGTTTTACCTTGTTTCTCACTTACCTCTGAGAGACTTTATACCATCCAACAATTTGTGCTTAAATAACCTTCCAGCAGCTATAAGAGAAGGCACAATATAGTAAGTGGTAAGGAGAACTGAAAAAATAATTAAAAATCCAGGAATTTCTGAAAGAACTCTTAAACTTTACGTGTGTGTGTGTGTGTGTGTGTGTGTGTTACTGGGGATGGAACCCAGAGGGATTCTACCTCCGAGCCTTATTTTTCATTGTTTATTTTGAAACAGGGTCTCACTGAGTTGCAAAGGGCCTCACTAAGTAGTTGAGGCTGTTCTCCTGTCTCAGCTTCCCAAATGCCCGGATTACAATCGTGCATCACCAGGCCTGGTGAGAAAGATCTTAATATATTTATTCTACCTGTTTTTGCTTTTGATCAAGCAATTAATAATAATACCTTACTATGTCTTTCTCTTTCTTTTCTACTGATTCTTCCCTTTTTACCTTTCCAGTTAAGATGATGCACTTTATTTTAATTTTTTTTCTTTTTTTTTTTTGTGGTACTGGGGGTGGAACCCAGAGGCTTTCTACCTCCTGGCTATATTCCCAGCCCTATTTTATTTTATTTTATTTTATTTTTTTGGAAACAGGGTCTCACTAAGTTTCTGAGAGCCTCACTAACTAGCTGAGATTGGCTTCAAACCTGCGCGATCCTCCTGTCTCAGCCTCCCAAGCGTGGGGATTACAAGTGTGAGCCACCACGCCCGGGTAAGATGATGCACTTTAGTTTTATCAAGGATAACACTAGCTAAATGGAAAGTAAAGAGAGATTGCAGATTCCTGAACTAAAAAACCTGATGGCCAGAATTCTTGAATTTAATAGTGAGCCTTTCTAATATCTTCTCACATGACATCAAGTGGATATTGTTTTAGATATTTTCATTGTTGAACCAATGAAAATGAGTTCTTCAAGGTAAACCCTTAGCGAGATGTCATCTATTGATACCACAGGTTTCATATTTCACAAAAATTCAAATATTGACTTCTATTTCCATAGAGATGGTGAATTAGCATGAATTTCCAGCTCCTCTCATCACAAATCAATGCCAAAGTGATTCTTGGCAGAAACTTTATTTAGGACCTCAGTGTAATTCCACAACAATACCCTTGGTGAGTGGAAAGTGGTCCAGGTGTGTAACTGTGTGTACAGCTGAGAGTAGAGGACTGTTAGAAGTGGCTGTTAAAAGATCAACTGGGGAAACTTAAAACTATTTTTATCCCCTAGGATTTTTTTGGTGGTACTGGGTATTAAACCCAGGGGTATTTTTCCTCCAAGCTATACCCTCAGCCCTATTTTATTTTTTCATTTTGAAACAGAGTCTCATTATGTTATAGAGGGCCTTGTTTAAATTGCTGAGGTTGGGCTTGAACCTGTGATCCCCCTTACTGGGATTACAGATGTGCATCACTATGCCTGGCTGCTCCCCTTGTTTTTTTGTATCATGACTCTGAAGTTATCATTGCCTATCCCTTCTTTACAAAATACAGCAGCAAAAGCTAAATCAACTGTACAGGTGTCTAAAAGGTAAAATCCAGGCACACACAAATGCTTTACAAGTGAAGTGCTCATCTAAACAGGTGAAGACTGACAAAGTGCCTTAAGTAGTTTATTCTCCCTTAATATTTAGGGTGAGTGGATTGCAATCTAGAGAGACTTCTGTCTTTCAATTTTCTATGAGTTTGTCGGTAGAACTATGACCACAGAAACAGTGTCAATTCAGGAAAATGATCAGAACCTGTACTTCTCTGCCCTGGAGTGCATCCTCCTCCTCCTTCAATAAAACCAGGCTGATGTAGACTGAAGCTTGCCCTTGGGCCCTTACTTAAAGCACAATTTCAGGGGCAGTAATGGTACCCTCAAGAGAAAAAAACCTCATGGGACCAAAATAACTAGACACTCAGGAGGTACAATTGCTTCAAAAGAATTGCTATGATAAATATACTTAAGGAGAGAAGAAATTAGCAAAGTTAAATAAGGCATTATAAAAAAGAATAAATAAAAATATTAGGTATAAAAGCTTTAGATAGCTGGGCGTGGTGGCGCACGCCTGTAATCCCTGCCCTTGGGAGGTGGAGACAGGAGGATTGTGCAGGTTTGAAGCCAGCCACACTGGTTTAAGAGACCCTGTTTCCAAATAAAAAAGTATAAAAATAGGTCTGGGAGTGTAGCCCAAAGGTAGAAGGATTTCCAGGAACCCCAGTACCACCAAAAACAAAACAAAAAGCTTTAGATATAAAAGTTGAAATAGCCGGGCATGGTAGTGCATGATTGTACAATACCAAGTACTTGGGAGGCTGAGACAGGAAGATCACAGGTTTTCAGCCAGCTTCAGCTATTTAGTGAGGCCTTCTACAACTTAGTGAGACCCTGTTTCAAAATAAAGAATAAAAAATAGGGCTAGGAGTATAGCTTGGAGATAGAATGCCCCTGGGTTCCATCCCAGTACCACACACACATGCGCGCGCACACACACACACACACACACACACACACACACACACACACATACACACACATTGAAATAAAGAAATACAGTAGATAAAATATAATATAATACAAATACTGAAAAATTATTAGTGGGTTGTCTGATCAGATTGAGAAGCTCTCTCCAAGGATAGCAGGAAAAGACAAAGAGGTAGAAAATGGAAAGTTATAAGATATGAGATAGAAGTAGGAGTGATAAACTCTGGGTCTTAGGAGTTCCATAATGAGAAAAAATGGCAAAGATAAAATATTTAAGAAAACAATGAAAATAAAATTTCAAAGATTAAAGGTAGATCTGTATTGAAATACCTTTTTTTTTTTTTAAAAAAAGTACTCAAGCCGGGCATGGTGGCGCATGCTTGTAATCCCCGTGCTTGGGAGGCGGAGACAGGATAATCGCGTAGGTTCAAAACCAGCTGTGCTGGCTTAAGAGACCCTGTTTCCAAATAAAAATATAAAATAGGTCTGGGAGTTTAGCCCGGAGGTAAAAGGGCTTCCAGGAACCCCAGTACCACCAAAAAAAAAAAAAAAAAAAAAAAAAAAAGAAAGAAAGAAAGAAAGAAAGAAAGAAAGAAAGAAGGAAAGAAAGGAAGGAAGAAAGAAAGAAAGAAAAGTACTCAATAAAACAAATCTAAGAGATGCTTCAAGTGGTATGGAAAGAAAGAATGGTCACACATCTTGGTAAAGTTTTTTGTTGACTTTAAAAAAGTCTAGGTACAGAGGAGGAAAAAAGCAACTCATAATAACCCAGATTCAGACCAAATCCTCAAGGAACACCAACATGATTGGGGCAGGGACAGGGATGCTGACAAATGGGATATGAAAGTATGCTAAAATCTTTGTCTTACTTGGAAGAAGGTATAGGTTGATAAGTTTAGAAAGTCAATAGGTTAAATGAATATATTTTTTTGGGGGGGTGGTACTGGGGTTTCTGGAAGCCCTTCTACCTCCGGGCTACACTCCCAGACCTATTTTATACTTCTTTTTTTAAATTTGGAAACAGGCCGGGCATGGTGGCGCACGCTTTGTAATCCCCGCGCTTGGGAGGCGGAGACAGGAGGATCGTGCAGGTTCGAAGCCAGCCCCGCGCTGGTTTAGGAGACCCTGTTTCCAAAAATGAAAATGTAAAAATAGGTCTGGGAGTGTAGCCCCGAGGTAGAAGGGCTTCCAGGAACCCCAGTACCACAAAAAAAAAAAAAAATTAAAAAAAAAATTTGGAAACAGGGTCTCTTAAGCCAGCGTGGCTGGTTTCGAACCTGCGCAGGGATTACAAGCGTGCGCCACCACGAATCTTAAAGACAACTACTATAATTTTTAAACTTGAAGACGAAAACTCAGTGTATCTAATGGGAACTCAAGAGGCAGAAAAAGAAACTAAAGAAAACTGTGAATGGAAACTGAAATACAAAAGCAGAAATATGACTTATAGAGCAGTAACTATGGTAATTATAAATAAATACCACTCAAAAAATTACAAAACAGAATCTCTCAGGTTGTATTAAAAATAAAATCAAACGATACATTGTCTACAAGAAACATATAGAGAGTGCAAAGACATAGAATTATTGAGAACCAAAGCTTAAATATGAACCAAAAGAAAGTTGTAGTAGAAATCCTATTACCTGACAAAATAGGACTTAAGCAAATTATATCATAAGAGACAAGGAATGATGTTATCTCTCCATAAGAAGATCAACAGAACAAAGAATATTTTCATCATAAATATGTATGCCTCTGACAATACGGCCTCAAAATATTAATATACAAAGCAGCAATTGACCACTGCAAGGAAAAACAGGTTTTCCTGGCGTTTGGAGATTTTAAACTTAGAACCTGGTCAGGCGTGGTGGCGCACGCTTGTAATCCCCGCGCTTTGGAGGCAGAGACAGGAGGATCGCGCAGGTTCGAAGCCAGGCCCGTGCGCTGGCTTAAGAGACCCTGTTTCCAAATAAAAATACAAAATAGGTGTCTGGGAGTGGAGCCCGGAGGTAGAAGGGCTTCCAGGAACCCCAGTACCACAAACAAACAAACAAACAAACAAACAAACAAACAAACAAACAACAAAACGTAGAACCTGATATACCAAGTAAACAAAAATAAAAGAAAGACTTGAACAGTACAATGAATATTCAAGCATAACTATTATCAGACAATGTACATTTTTAGCACCCATGGAACAGCTAAAAAATATCACACTTTAGGTCATAAAGGTATCCTAAAAATTCCCACAGAATTAATATAACACAAAATATACTTTCTGACTATGATATGCCAAAATAGAATTTAATAACAAAACAATGGTTAAACATCAGATATATTTCAAGAGTACAAGCTTGTCTACCTTCCACTTAGCCGGGGGGAAAACTCCCTGCGTCATGAAACCTTGCAAGTATAAATAACTTCCACCAAGGCTTTTTCTCTCCACTTCATTATTGATGACTTTAACCAGCTTCTTGCTCTTTAGACTTTCAAGAGAGAATCAGTCACTAGTGTTTGACATTATACATAGAGCTCCTTCTGTGAAAGATGAAGATTTTGATCTTTAACCTACCTTCCTTTCACACATTTGCTTTCTCTCTTGTCTTACCATTATGCTATATCACATATTTTTGTTAAGTTGATATTAAGTATTTACATTATTATGACTACATAAACTTTATTATTACTGAACCACATAGTATATACTACCCATCATGTAGTAATGAGAATTAATTATATCTCCTTTCCCTTTCAAGTTTTGTCTTTCTTAGAGCTAACATTTATTTTTCTACCACTTTTATAATTATTTATAGAGTTAATCTTCAACTCTCAGAAAGAAATGAGCACCTCTTCTCAGAATATTAAAAATATGGGGTATTCTATCAGTTTCTAACATCTCACTTTTTTTTTTCTTAAGAGTCTTCCTATCTAGAACACTGTATTCTCCTGTTCTAAATGGGGCCAGTTTCCCTCTGGTTGTGATGCATACTTGTTGACATTCTGATATTTCCCTTTGTCAACTCCTTAGGAATTCTCTGTGTTTTTTTGGTGGCACTGGAGATGTAACCCAGGGGCTTTTCTACCTCCGGGCTACACTCCCAGACCTATTTTAGATTTTATTTGGAAACAGGGTCTCACTAAGTTGCTGAGAGCTTCACTAAGTAGCTGAGGCTGGCTTCCAACCTGTGCAATCCTCCTGTCTCCGCCTCCCAAATTAGAAATTTTCTTAACGTTTGTGTTGGAATCCTTAAGTTCTTAGATTGGATATCTTCCTCTTCTTCTTTTTTCTTTTTTTGTTTATTTATATTTTTGAAACTTTTATTATTCAGATGCTGGACTTCTGGTATTGATTTTTTATCTCTATTTTTTATTTTCCATCTATTCTTTTTGTTCAGATATTCAAATTGATCTTTATCTTCTACCCTTCTATTGAATGTCTACATATATAAATTGTGTGTGAGATACAAATATAGCCACACACACATATATTTGGCAGTGCTGAAGATCAAACCCAGGGCTTCATACCTTCTAGAAAAGTTCTCTACCCTTCAGCTACACTCCCAGCTCCTTCTATTGAATTTATAAATTTCTGCTTTTAAAAAAATCTGCTTTGGGTCTGGGCTGCACGGCCCCGACCCTGGGAGGGTGGGCGGGCACCCTTAGGTGTCCCCCCTCACCCAGAAGACCTCCGAGGTTTGGTTGCATGGCCCCGACCCCGGGAGGGTGGGCGGCCCCGGGTGGGGCTCTCTTAGGCGTGTCCCCTCCCCAAGGCCCCGGAGTTCTGGGTTGCTTGGCCCCGACCCCGGGAGGGTGAGCGGGTGCGAGCGGGGCACCCTTAGGAGCCCCCCTCCCACCCGGAAAGAAAAAAAAATTTGCATCACTACCGAGTGCCTGATCCCACATCCTCCCCAAACCACACATATTCTCTTCTCTTATTTAAAAAAAAAAAAAAAAAAAGGGAAACGAAAAAAGAAAAATATTCGAGAGGGGTTAAGATGACCCCGGCGGCAGTTAGAATATTGGAGATGCAGACAAAACATATCCATCTGAACTGGAACTTTTGGAAAAATTCCTCGCGGAGGACTGCTGCTTCTCTACATCGTTAAGAATCCTGGACATCACCTATAAGGAGAGAGTCTAGCGGAGACCTAGGAGGAAGGCGGCAATGGCAGCAGTGGCCGAGATGGCAATGGAGATTTGGATTTGAAAGAGGCAGACATCTGATCCAACCCACCCTGATCCTCTGAAAAAATTACCCCAAAGGTCAAATGCTACCATCTACCGTCGCGCATGCTTAGGAACACTGGACATTATGCGGTATGGGAAAAGAGCTTGGTAAAGATTTGAAATGGTGGAGGCAGTTGGATTGGCAGTGGCAAGTACTCAGGGGAGGCAGAGATCTGACGTAATACACCTCGAACTTTTGAAGAAATTATCTCAGAGGCAGAATACTACCACCACACACCCTTGGGAACGTGGGACAAACAGCTGGGTGAAGAGGGTGCTCGGATCAAAGCCTGCCGAGGGGTGAGGCTGGTGCCGGGGTCAGCGAGACTGGGATTGGAGCCAGCCGTTACACAAGGCCAGTGTTGGGGCCTCCGAGGTCGGGATTGAAACCAGCTGATGCGTTAGACCAGTGCCGGAGCCAGCAAGGCCGGGATCGGAGCCTGCTGCGAGGCAAGGCCAGTGCTGAGGCCTCCGAGGCCAGGATCGGAGCCTGCCAAGGGGTTAGGCCAGTGCTGGGGCCATCGAGGCTGGAATCGGAGCCTTCTGGGAGGCAAGGCCGGTGCTGGGGCCTCTGAGGCCTGGATAGGAGCCTGCCGAGGGGTTAGGCCAGTGTTGGGGCCAGCGAGGCCACAATTGGAACCTGCCTTGAGGTATGGCTGATGCTGGGGCCTCCGAGGCCAGGATTGGAGCCTGCCATGAGGCAAGGCCGCTACGGAGGCCTCTGAGGCAGGGATTGGCCCTAGCTGAGGTGTTAGGCTGGTGCCAGGGCCAGCAAGGTCAGGATTGGAGCCTGCCGTGAGGCAAGACTGGTGCTGGGACCTACGAGGCCATGATCGGATTCTGCCGAGGGGTAAGGCTGGGGCCGGAGCCAGCGAGGCCGGGATCGGAAACTGCTGTGAGGCAAGGATGGAGCTGGAACTTGCGAGACCAGGATAGGAGCCTGCTGAGGGGTTAGGTTGGTGCCAGGGTCAGCAAGGCTGGGATTGGAGCCTGCCATTAGGGTAGGCCAGTGCTGAGGCCTCTGAGGCCGGGAGAGGAGCCAGCCGAGGGGTTAGTTCAGTGTGGGGGCCAGCAAGGTCCGGATCAGGGCCTCCCATGAGGCAAGGCTGGTGCTGGAGCCAGCGAGGTTGGGATCAGAGTCCTCTGGGTGTCCAGGCTACTACTGGGGCCGTCAAGAGTGGGATTGAAACTTGCAATGCGGCATGCATAGAGAAATAGCACAGAAAATAAAATCCAGATGCTTTCCCTAGTTAGCAAGAACTAGGAGGAAAGGGGTAACAGGAGGAGCTCGAGTAGTAGAAAGGGCCCTATTGAGAAGCAATTAAGGTGACCAATCAGAGGGGAGGGGATGGGGAGGATGGAATCTCTTTAAAACTCATGAGGTACGTAAACAGTTATATCAACGATAATCACCAATTAAGCATGGGATTGAGGGAGGGGGAGGGAATGGGATGGGGATTGGGTGAGGGCTTATTGGATGATATGTGCTTATATTCCAAAGTGATGTATGATTACAAAAAAATAAATAATTGCCACAAAAAAAGAAAAATATCTGCTTTTTAACTTTTCTGTCTTTAAGCATTCTTTTTTCCTAGTGCCTCCCATCTTCTTGTTTTGCCTCTCTTTCTTGTTTTATGGTGTTGTTTCAACCTCTTTAGAAAGATACTCAGGAGTGGTATAGCCAGATTATATGGTGGATCCATTCCCAGTTTTCTAAGGAATCTCTACATTGATTTCCATAGTGCCTGAACTAGTTTGCAATCCCACCAACAGTGTATAAGAGTTCCTATCTCCAGCATTCTTGCCAACGTTTATTGTTACTTGACTTTTTGATGATTGTCACTCTGATTGGAGTTAGAGGGAATCTCAATGTGGTTTTGATTTGCATTTCTCTTATTGCTAATAATGTTGAAATTTTTTTCATGTATCTACTGGCCATTTGTTTCTTTTGTGAAGTGTTTATTCAATTCAGTTGCCTATTTCTTGATTGGAGTATTTTTTTTTTAAGTGTAGGTGAGATAGCCAATTACAAAAAGTGAAGGGTCATATGTTTTCTCTAATATGCTCAAGCTAGGGAGTATTTTGGATGCCAGAGGAACCTAGGTAATGGAGGAGAAGCCTCAGTGGAGTCAGGGAGGTGGTCTAAAGGAAGGGGAGGAGGAATATTGAGGTTCATTAATAGAAATACTACCGACAATGTGTACATATGTGAATACATCAACATCAATCTCAATACTCTGTATTGGAAAGGGGAGAAATGGAGAGGCAGAGAGGCCCATGAGTGCTGTGTTCATGTATGGCAGTGTCAACATGATTTACATTATGATGTGAGACTATAATGCTCCAATAGAGGCCCTTTGCAACTCAGTGAGACTCTGTTTCAAACAAAGAATAAAATATAGGGCTGGGGGTATAGTTTGGAGGTAGAATGCCTGGGTTCCATCTCTAGTACCACACACACATACAAAAACACATCATTGCCAGGCGTGGTGGCGCACGCTTGTAATCCCAGCGCTTGGGAGGCGGAGACAGGAGGATCTCGCAGGTTCGAAGCCAGCCGCGCTGAATTGAGAGACCCTGTTTCCAAATAAAATAGTATAAAAATAGGTCTGGAAGTGTAACCCGGAGGTAGAAGGGTTTCCAGGAACCCAAGTACCACCAAAAAAACCGCACAAAAAACAAAAAACAAAACACATTATTAAAAAAGAGAATAAAATAAAACTATAGTCTTTGTCATTTTTTTCTATATGTGGTACTGGGGATAGAACCCAGAGCATTCTACCTCTGAGTCACACCCTCAGGTCTTTATATATATATTTTTATTTTCAAACAGTGTCTCGCTAAGTTGCCCAAGCTATCCTCAAACCTGCGACCCTACTGCCTCAGCCTCCCAAGTACTAGGATTACAGGTGTGTGCCACTGTGCCCATTTGCTTTTGTCAGGTTTTTGAGGCTATTGGTTAATTGTTCTGAATTATTTCTCTGCTGTCTTCTTTGACTTTATTTCCACCAGATCCTTCTTTTCTGCTAGTTCTTACCTGTGACTTTCATGTAAGAAAATACACATGTATCTTTTTTTTTTTTGTGGTACTGGGGTTCCTGGAAGCCCTTCTACCTCCGGGCTACACTCCCAGACCTATTTTTTATACTTTTTTATTTGGAAACAGGGTCTCATAAGCCAGCGCGCGCGGCTGGCTTCGAACCTGCGCGATCCTCCTGTCTCTGCCACCCAAGCGCGGGGATTACAAGCGTGCGCCACCACGCCCGGCCCACATGTATCATTTTTACTGTTGTTTTCATAGATTGCAGATGTCAGTATCTAAATAAAGGACATTAGGCTTTATTTACTCAGCTAGATTATCAACTTTTTGTGTATAAAGATCCAATTGTATTTTGAACAGTAAGATCCTGGCAGATACCTTCATATTTCCTGAATTTCAATGTGCCCTAGCTGGGCGGGGTGGCTCACTCTTGAGGCTGAGACAGGAGGATCGCACGGGTTCAAAGCCAGCCTCAGCTATAGTAAGGCTCTCAGCAAATTAGTGAGACCCTGTTTCCAAATAAAATATAAAAGTAAGTCTAGGAGTATAGCCCGGAGGTAGAAAGCCCCTGGGTTCCACCCCCAGTATCACAAAAACAAACAAAAACCAAAATGTTTCCTAAATGTATAAATTATTTAATAGTCACAATGAAATATTGATTCATAAAAAAATAGTCAGCCAATAAAAATAAATTAATTAATTAAAAAAAAAAGAAAGAAAGCAAAAAGAAAAAAAAAGTCAGTAGCTGGGCATGGTGGCACATGCTTGTAATCCCAGGATTTGGGAGGTTGAGATAGGAGGATCATAAGTTTGAAGCCAGCAATGTGTGGTAAATTAGGAAGATCCTGTTTCAAAATAAAATAAAAATAAAAAAAGCTAGGGGTGTAGCTCAGAGAGAGAACATCACTGGCTTAATCCCCAGTACCACCACCAACACACACACACACACACACACACACAAGCACACACACACACACACACACACAAAAGCACACACACTGTAATTAACTTTTGTTTTATATTTCAAATATTTAAAAACATTAAAACCTTTTTCTATCAATTATTTTGTTTGCTCTTAGTTAGGTATGCCTCTGTACCTTTCAGTGCTTTTCATTTTAGTTCTTGACATCCCCTAATGTCAAAAATTTCAGGGTAATTTGAAATAATATTCACTCTGTGAAGCCTTGGAGTCTCTAGGCATAGCTGGTCAATCTCTCCTACTCCGTAGCAGTTCACTTATTAATATTATAGAACTTGGCATAGGGTATAGAATTTTTACATGTGATATCTATCCATACATTGAGTTCTTTTAAGACCTGGACTTTGTCCTATTCATCTCTGTGATGAACCTAGTATAACGTATCCAATGGCAACCACAAATTTCATTTGATAAGTGAATACTTCCTTGATAAATTAAATGCTCACCATCAACTGGTAGGCTTTTCATCAACACAGAGTTTTCCTTCAGGTGGTGTCTTAATCCTATGTTGTCCAGGACATTTTGCAGATCTTCAAAGTCTATTTCTTCTCCTTTGGAAAGAAAATAATAAGTGGTCAAATTCCAAATTTAAATACAAATAAAAACAACTATTCTGATGAATAGCGCTATTCTATTGATTTTATTAACATAATTTTAAAATATAGGATAAAAAGCAACAGAAACACTGAATGGTGTCTAATTACATAGAATTAGGAGGAGGATTCAAAAATAGAACTTTCTCCGGGTAAAAAGGGAGCTCTTCAATTTGGGGAACAAGAAACAAACACAGAACACAGAAAGTTGTTGTTGTTGCTGTTGTTGTTGTTGTTGTTGTTGTTGTTGGTGGTGGTGTGTGTGTGTGTGTGTGTGTGTGTGTGTGTGTGTGTTACTGGGGATGGAACCCAGGGGCATTCTACTTCTGAGCTACGTCCCCAGCCCTATTTTTTATTCATTATTTTGAAATAGGGTCTCATTGAGTTGCAAAGGGCCTTACTAAGTAGTAGCTGAAGCTGTTCACAAACTGTGATCCTCCTGTCTCAGCCTCCCAAATGCTGGGATTTTAAGCATGCACCACCACGCCTGGCTGAAAGTTGGTGTTTTTGTAACAGATCACTAAATGAGCTGGTGTAAATCATTTTGCCAGAATGTAATGTCTGCCATACTCTTTTATTTTTTGCCTGAATTATATCCTTGTTCACAGATGTGATATGCATAATTTGCCTTGCCATTTTGCTATTACAATATATAAAAATAATATAAAAATATAAAAATAAATTATATTACTGACCCCCCCCCCCAAATATAAGGCTTGCTATTTAGGGATTATACCATAGCCTTTTTTTTTTTTTTTCAGTACTGGGGATTGAACCCAGGGATATTGTACCTCTGAGCTACAACCCTGGACCTAGTTTTTATTATTTTATTATCTTGAAACAGGGTCTCACTAAGTTGCAGAAGGCCTCACTACGTAGCTGAGGCTGGCCATGAACCTGTAATCCTCCTGTCTCAGCCTCCTAAGTACCGGGATTACAAGAGTGAGCCACCATGCCTGGCACACCATAATCTTTTAAATAAGATGTAGGTAACAACTTATTATGATGTTGAATAGCATGAATAGCATTTAATTTATAAAGGGTATCTCCAGTTGTATATAGATTACCAGTAAAATAGATATGATGACAAGATTAATCTGCAATGGACAGGGTAATAGAAGACACTTTAAAATTAACTTCTTTTTATAAAGAGATTTTCATTCTGCCTTCTCATCATTTTTTCTCACTCACCTAAAAATTGATTGACTTCATCCAAAAGTGACTTCACTTGAACTCTTCTCTTATCTACAAGATAAGACACAATTTAGAGATAATCTTGCTAAGGACTGAATTATGTCCTTCAAAAGTCTTATGTTGAAGCCTTTTAACCCCATATGTGACTGTACTTGGAGAGTCTTTAGAAGGTAATTAAGTTAAATAAAGTCATAAAGGTGGGGACTTAACCCAATAAAATTATAGCCTTAAAGGTGAGGTAGATGTCTGTCTGTCTGTCCGTCTCTATTTCTCATTCTCTTTCCTCTTCTCTGTTCAAACCCCTTTCCTCTAGGAGGTGAGGACACAGCGAGAAGGCAGCTGTCTTAAGCTAGGAAGAGAAACTGAATCTGTGGCTTCTTGATCTTGGACTTCCCACATTCCAGAACTATGAGGAATTTTTTTTGCTGTTTAAGCCACCCAGTCTATGGTATTTTGTTATGATAGCCCAAGCTAACTGATACAGGTCTCAGGGACATAAAGTTCCTAAATTGTGAAATTAAGTGTTAAGGATTTAACATGTGCCTAGAATTATTATTATTAATTATTAATTATTTTTTGTGGTACCAGGAATTGAACCCAGGGGCATTCTATCTCTGAGCTACATCCCAGCCCTATTTTATTCACTAATTGGAAATGAGGTCTAAGTTGCAAAGGGCTTCACAAAGTGCTGAGGCTGACTGTGAACCTACGGTCCTTCTGTTTCAGCCTCCCAAGTACTAGGATTACAAGTGTGCACCACCACACACAGCTAGAATTTATTATTAAAGAATTGCTGAGAGTCTTGCTAAATTGCTGAGGCTGATTTCAAACCTATAATCCTCCTGTCTCAGCTTCTCCAGTACTGGGTTTACAGGTGTTTACCACCTGTAATTTTTCTAACTTGACATTTCATTTCACTCTGTATAAGCATAAAGCTGAGAAAAGAGAAAAATCTAAATATATGATAAACATTCATTACATTCAGCCAATTTTTCCTATTTTTGTTCCACTCATTGTTATGGGAGAAGAAAAAGAAGATAAACTATTTTCATTTGTTACTTCATCCAATATGTTTTGGGTGTCTACCATGTGTCAGGCTCTATTCAGTGCTGAAGATACAACCAGACAACATAAAATCTCTGCTTCTGTGACAGCAATTGCTAATACCAGACCAACAACTTGATTATGAACAGTTTCAGATCTGACAACAGAATACTTCATTGAAACAGACATTTATTTCCTCCTAATTACCCAAAGTGTTTTAAATATCTCTCTAGCTGTTCTTTAGCTTCTTTTGGTTTCTTGCTATATCTCTGTTTCTTCCGTTGCATTTTTGAAACTAAGCTCTTGGTAACAGAGTTGAGGCAGACTCTGGTAATACTTATTTTAAGATATTTAGCTGGACTGCCTCCTAGATAATTTGGAGCAGGCCTATCTTCCAATTCCAACAGGAGCTCTATATAATCTTGCTTGGCTCAAATGTTACACAGAATTATGAAAAAAGAATTAGAGATTGGGCATAAAATAGGAGACTACTTTTTTGGTAAGTAGAAAGTTTTATGATTTGAAGCATGATCAGATTATATTAGATAAAATAAGCTTAGATAGATTAGCATTTCTGGGATGCTTATAAAACTACTAACCAATCTACAACATTATCTTAAGATGCTACAGATATAGCTGGGCATGGTGGAGCACGCCTGTAATCCCAGTGCTTGGGAGGCTGAGACAGGAGGATTGCAGATTTGAGGACAGCCTCAGTAAGTAGTGAGAATTTTCATCAATCTAGTGAGACCCTGTTTCAAAATAAAAAAAAGTAAAGTAGGGCTAGGGGTGTAGCTCAGAGGTAAAATGCTCCTGGGTTCAATCCTTAGTACTATACACACACAAAATAAAAGTTAAGATGTTCAAGATATTAAGAGTTAAACAGAATATTTTGACTAGATTTTATTTTTTGATGGTACCCAGGGGTGTTCTACCTCTGAACTAACCCTCCAGCCCTATTTTTTATTCTTTATTTTGAAATAGGTCTCACTAAGTTGCAGAGGGCCTCACTAAGTAGCTGAGGCTGTCTGGGAACCTGTGATCCTCCTGTCTCAGCCTCTCAAGAGATTATAAGCATGTGCTACCATGCCTGATCTCTGTTTTAATTAATTTTTTCTTTTGAGATACTGAGGATTGGATCCAGGGACATTCTATTTCTGAGCTACACCCACAGCCCTTTTTTATTTTTTGTTTGAAACAGGGTCTTGCTAGGTGGCTATGAATCTCACTAAATTCCTGAGGCTGATCTCAAACCTTCAATCCTTGTCTCAGCCTCCCAAGTACAGTGTTACAGGAATGCACCGTAACTCCTGACTTATTTTTTTTTCTTTTGGTGGTACTGGGGGTGGAACCCAAAGACTTTCTACCTCTGGGCTATACTCCCAGACCCATTTTTATATTTTATTTGGAAATGGGGTCTCACTAAGTTGCTGAGAGCCTCATTAATTAGCCGAGGCTGGCTTCGAACCCGTGCGATCCTCCTGTCTCAGCCTCCCAAGCGCTGGGATTACAAGCGTGCGCCACAACATCTGGCACTCCTGGCTTATTTTTAAAATTTGAAACAGAGTCTCCTAAGTTGCTAGGGGCCTTGCTAAATTCCTGAGGCTGGCTGTGAAACCATGAAACTCATGTGTCAGCTTCTGAAGTCCTGGGATTATAGGCATGCGCCATCATGCCTGGCTCTTGACCACATTCTTTTGCTGAAGATCATGTGAAAGACTACTGACACCAAATAAGTGTATCAATATATGTTTTTTATTGTAAACTTTTTCAAAGAAAAATTGTGGTGGGGATTCTTATTTCAAATAAAGAGTCATGAGCTCAGCCTCATATCTATTTGATCACAATCTTCAGTGAGGGATTTTTAAACTTTGAGACCTATGAATTAGTCAGATGTGATTATATATATATATATATATATGTATATATATATATGTGTATATATATATATATATATATATATATATATATTTTTTTTTTTTTTTTGGTGGTACTGGGGTTCCTGGAAGCCCTTCTACCTCCGGGCTACACTCCCAGACCTATTTTTACATTTTTATTTGGAAACAGGGTCTCCTAAGCCAGCGCGCGCGGCTGGCTTCAAACCTGCGCGATCCTACTGTTTCTGCCTCCCAAGTGCGGGGATTACAAGCGTGCGCCACCACGGCCGGCTACATATATCTTGTATATTATTTTACAATATTACAAGTACCATTTAACAATTTCTACTTTTTTCTCCCTTTTTCTGCTTATTGCTTTCATAATTCTTTTCATATTTTCCCCTCCCTTCTCTCAAATATATATATACATATATTTTTTGTGGTACTGGGGGTTGAACCCAGAGGCATCCTACCCCCAGCCCTATTTTTTTATTCTTTATTTTGAAACAGGGTCTTCAAAATAAAGGTTTTGAGTGCCTCACTAAGTAGCTGAGGCTGGCCACAAACCTATATTCCTCCTGTCTCATCCTCCCAAGTACTGGGATTACAAGCATAAGTCACCACACCTAGTTCAAAATATACATTTCAGTACTTTCTGCATAAGGAACTGTGGCAGTGGTGATATAAGTACTTACATGGTATCTAAGATGAATATTAACAGATAATATTTTCCATTCTTTAGCATTAGGTCTTTATGTGCTTGAATTTTTTCCAACTGGGGATTAAAACCAGGGGTAGTCTAACTCTGAGATACATCCCCAGCTTTATTATTTATTATTTAATTTTATTTTTGCAGTAGTGGGGATGGAACACAGGGAATTCTACCTCCGAACTACACCACCAGCCCTATTTTTTATTCTTTATTTTGAAACAGGGTCTTACTGAGTTGCAAAGAACCTTACTAAGTAGCTGAGGCTGTCCTTGAACTGCGATCCTCCTGTCTCACCTGTCTCAGCCTCTAAATGATTACAAGTGTGCACCACCATGCCTGGCTCCTATTTTTTAATTAATTAATTAATCAATTTTTTAAAATTTATTTTATTGAAAGTAAATGTTATACATTTAATCTGTATTTGGTGCACCACCATGCCTGGCTCCTATTTTTTAATTAATTAATTAATCAATTTTTAAAAATTTATTTTATTGAAAGTAAATGTTATACATTTAATCTGTATTTGGTGCCCTCTCCCCGCCTCATTTCCCTTCCCCCCTCCCGATACTTAATACCCAGGCTAACCTTGCTATATTCATACTTTTACACCTATTTGGAAATAGCCGCTCATCAATCAAGTTCAGCCTCCTTCCTCTCTTAGTTTTCCATTCAAATTTTGCTGAGATTTCCCTTCCATTATCTGGAGACCCTTGAAACAGGGTCTCACTAATTTGCAGGAGACCTCATTGAATAGCTGAGGCTGGCTACGAACCTGCCATCCTTCTGTCTCAGCATCCCAAGTACTGGGATTACAAGCCTGTGCCACCATGCCTGATCTTATGTGCTTGAATTTCTATATGAAATTAACATTGAGATGTTTCCATAGGGAAATACAATTTTCATTACAGGGCAGTGTATATTTGAAATGCTCACCATTGACTGGCAGGTGTTTACACACTTCATCAATTTCTTCGTCTTCAAGAGAAAATCCCATGGTTTCAAGAGCATCGTCTATTTTATTGACATTAACCTTTCCTCCTTAAGAAGGAAGGATAAGAATAAAAGAAACTTTTATTTATGCTAAAGAGAGGAAAAATTCCTGTTCCTATCAATCAACACAAATTGCAAATAAAAAAACAGCATTATGAAGTTCTTGAAGTGAATAAAATAATTAGTAGGCAAGATTGATGAATAATGCAGGAGACAACCAATCAAAAAAAAATTTTGCGGGGAATTTACTGGGGATTGAACCCAGAAGCATTCTCCCTCTGAGCTACACTTCTAGCCCTGTTTTTAATCTTTATTTTGAAACAGGGTTTCATTATTTTGTGGAGGACCTCACTAGGTAGCCGAGGCGGCTGTGAACCCTCCTGTCTCAGCCTCCCAAGTACTGGCATCATAAGCATGTGCCACCACACCTGCCTTCCAATCAAAAATTTATTACCAGTAAGATTGAAATTTACTACAGTGATAAAGTAGTATAGACTATTATGTCAAATGTGAACAAATAAGAATGCCAAATCGTAATTTAGAGAATATGGCAATAATTATTAATCCTTGAGAGGTAAGAGGTTTTAGACAAGTAAATGCAAAAGCTTGAAGAAACCAGTTTTATCTTTCTCAGCATGTTTTTCACTCACTTCTGAAAGCCTTCAATCCATCCATCAACCTGTTTTTATACACTCTCTTATTTTCTGTAAGATAAAGGTGAATTTAACTCATTAAGAAGTGGAAATTCAAAAAGAAAGCAATGAACCATTTATTAAATCAGACTGTTACTCTTTTTTTTTTTTCAGTACTGGGGATAGAACCCAGGGGCATTCTACATCTGAGCTACATCCCCAGCCGCATTACTTACTCTTAATAAAACAGGGTCTCACAGTTACAAAGGGCCTCACTAAGTAGCTGAGGCTGTCTGCGAACCGTGATCCTCCTATCTCAGCCTCCCAAATGCTGGGATTACAAGCGTGCACCACCACGCCCAGCTCAGACTGTTATTCTTAACAATTATGTTAAGTTATATGGTTCATTTTAAAGATTCATGGGTGTTGCTCATTGAATAAAACTATTTGATAGATTATCAAATACAACAGCTCTAAATTCATAAATGCAAGTGAAAATTTAAAAAACAACTTCAGCAGTACATTTCCTCTTAGTTGTACTTATTCATATTGTCTATATATGATAGCTTTTATGTCATTTTTTCCTGCGGTTACAAAATCTTTATTTCTCAATTCGTTATTCTCTCAAATTAAAATCTCAACTTTCCACCTAAAATAAAGAAAGAAAGCAATGTTTTCTTTTTTTTTTTTTTTGTAGCCAAGAGATTTATTGGAGGGGCCAGTATGAAAGGAAGAGAGAGACAGACAGACAGACAGAGGGGGAGAGAGAAAGAAGAATCTGGGAAGAGAGTGAAAGCAATGTTTTCTTTGTTTGTTTGTTCTTTGAACGCAGGGACATTCTATTTGTGAACTAGAAACCTATCCCTTTTTATTTTTCATTTTGAAACTGGGTCTTGATAAGTTGCTGAGGGTCTTGCTAAATTGTTGAGGCTGGCTTTGAACCTGCAATCCTCCTGTCTCAGCCTCCCAGATACTAAGAATATAGGTGTGAACTACAGAATCCAGCTTATTTATAAGTTTTAATAAATTTTCTTAGTTATAATCCAAAGATTGAAGCAAGGAAATTCATAAAATTCTCGAGGTCAGCCATTCTTTCTGGCATCGGATGTACTATCACTGGAACTCTAACATGTTGGAACATAGATTTCTTTTTTTCCGGAGCCATATCTCTTTCTATAAATCTGATTACCATTATTTTCTATTTTTAGCTTTATGTTTATTATAGGTGTTGGGTCCAATATTTAAAACTGTTTATCCCAAAGAAAGGCAACTTATAATTTTAGATATAAATGGTAAGAAAAGAATATTTTATGACAGAATTGGTTCTTCCTACACTTATTTTCTCTTAGTATTAATAGGATATTAAACAATCAATGCTGCTAGCGTCTACCAACTGAGAAGCCAAGCTTCTCTCCAGTTGACCGCAGGGTCTGAAATGCTTACCATCGAATGGCAGCGTTTTTAGTAGTCCTTCATACTCTTCATCTGTTAATTCAATACCTGCATTTTCCAGATAAAGTTGTATATCACTGGCACTAATCTTTTCACCTTTAAAAAGATTGGAAATGTGATAAGTGAACCTTTTTGTATATAGTGATTCTACATTGAGAAAATAATAAAACAGCAACTGCAAGAGTTATAATCACAGAAAAACAAGGACATGATGAGGCTTATCTAGCTGTGGAGCATCACAAGAGGAGCCAAAACCAGAGAAGGTTTACTTTAAGCCTGGCCAAACTAATGCTGTTCACATGATGCTGTGCCCACATATGAAGTAAGCTGTGTAAGGGGAGGGGTGGGTAGTGGGGTGGGACCGGAAGGGAATCGTACCAAGAACTGTGTCCGTGTCTGTTTGTATGAATTTGAACCTCACTAAGATGTATAATTACAATGCACCAATAAAAGTAGAAAAAAAAGAATGAGCAGGGTGTGGTGGCGCACACTTGTAATCCCAGCATTTGGGAGGTGGAGACCAGAGATCACAGTTCACAGACAGCCTTTGCAACTCAGTGAGAGCCTGTTTCAAAATAGAGAATAAAAAAATAGGGTTAGGGGTGTAGCTCAGAGGTAGAATGCTCCTGGCTTCCATCCTCAGTACCGCAAAAAAAAAAAAAAAAAAAAAGAATGCTTTAAGTTATGCTCTAAATACTAAGGGGACCCAGCTAAATAGTCAATAATAGAATAAATTTTTTGTTTTGGTATTGGGAATTAAACTCAGGGGCATTTTACCTCTGAACTACACCTCAGGCCTTTTTATTTATTTTGAAGTCTGGATCTTGTCAGGTTTCTGAGGGTCTCACCAAGTTGCTGAGGCTGGCCTTTAACCTTTGATCCTCCTGTTTCAGTCTCCCAAGTGCTGAAATTGCATGTGTGTGCCATCATGCCCAGCTAAAATAAACTTCTTTAAAGGACTGATACTTCTAAAAAGAAATACACCCATATTCTTAAAAACAAGCATGTCATCAACATTTTGGCAAAATAAGGAGTGTGTGCCATCTATAGAATACTGGGTATACAAATGTGTCTGTTGTGTGTCTGTGTATGTATGTAACAAAGAATCTTGATCTTTTATTTTTTATTATTACTTCTCACTTACCAGAAAATAAATTGGCTACATTCATCAAGGAATCCAGCGAAACCTTTCTACTGTCTGAAATACAAAACATAAATTAGACAGACTAAAAATGTTTATTGCTATCGAGAATGGGGTCACTTTTTTGTGAAATATCTAAGCTTTCACAGAGGACACCGTATGTTTGCTTATTTTTGAATGTCTGTCTGTCTATCTCTCTCTTTCTCTCTCTCATACTTGGGATTGAATCCAGGGGCATTCTGAGTTATACCCCCAGACCTTTTTATTTTTTATTTTTGAAACAGAGTCTCACTAAGTTGTGAGAGTCCCTCTAAGTTGCTAAGGCTAGCCTTGATCCTATGATTTTTCTATCTCAGACTCCCAACTACTGGCTGGGATTAAAGATGTGTGCCACTGTATCCAGATGGAATATTTTTATATTCAATTATACTATAGAATTCTAAAGAAGGTATTATTATTATTGTTGTTGTTGTTATTATTTGCAGTACTGAGGATGGAACCCAGGGGCATTCTACCTCTGAGCTACACTCCCAGTCCTATTTTTTTATTCTTTATTTTGAAACAAGGTCACACTAAGTTGCAGAAGGCCTCACTAAGTAGCTGAGGCTGTCCACGAACCTAGATCCTCCTGTCTCAGTGTCCCAAATGCTGGGATTACAAGCCTGGCCACCACACCTGGCTCTAATTTAGCACTTTAAAACACCTTCTTTAGAGCCGGTTCGAAGACAGTATCTACTTAGTGAGGCTCTCAGCAGCTTAGCGAGTCCCTGTTTCCAAATAAATTATAAAATAGGGCTGGGGGTATATCCCGGAGGTAGAAAGTCCCTGGGTTCCACCCCCAGTACCCCCCCAAATAAAATGCTAAGTTAGAGCTTAAAATTTTCCCCTCAAATAGTCATTTTAATATAAAAGATAAAGCTGGGCATGGTGGCACACGCATGTAATCCCAGCATTTGAGAGGCTGGGACAGGAGTTTCACAGTTCACAGACAGCTTCAGCTACTTAGCAAGGCCCTTTGCAACTCAGTGAGACTCTGTTTCAAAATAAAGAATGGAAAATAGGGCTGGGGGTGTAGCTCAGAAGTAGAATGTCCTTGGGTTCCATCCCCAGTACCATCAAAAAAAAAAAATATATATATATATTTTAATGCTAGATGAAAAGTTTTCAGTCAGTAATCACTGATCCTCTATTTTAGCCCCATCAGTCACCTTATATTTGTTAAATAAATATATTTTATTTGCATATTGCTTGCCAAACAATTCTAACCATTTTCACCTTCTCACTTGATTTTGTTAATCTTTGATCTCTTCTAACATCTATTACAATGCCTTTCATTATTATTCTCTTCTGAAGTGTTTGTTTTCCTAGCTAAATCTAAATCTACCAGTGCCCTTAGTTTTCTGATAATATTGAGATGAATAATCAGAAGTCATATTTTCATCTTTGAGGATTATAACTCTATAAATACTTTTTACTTTCTAAGTGAAATTGATCAAAGATACTATGAGATTCTACAAGAAGACTTCAAAACTTTTCAGAAAGGAAGTAAAAAAATGGTAAATAAAGTACCGTCAACTTTCAAATGGTTTTGTAGATCTTTCATTTCCTTTTTTCCAAGTACATAGTTCATGTTTTCCAGAATGGTTCCTAGTTTATTTTCATAAACCTTCCCCCCTTGAGAAAGAAAGAGATGAAATGAGAAGAATGTGAAATTAGGCTTAAATTGTAGTAATTCTACTTATTTGTATGTGCCAAACCCCAAGGGAGGGACAAAAGCAAAGCTGCAGTGGGCATCAAGGGGAACCAAGAACTGAGACGACGGAGAGGAAAAGCACATCTCTTTATCATGTCACAAACTATGTTGCTAAGTCTTTTAGTACATATCTGAAGCAAAGAAAAAGAAAAAGGCTTATTATTTGTTCTTAATTTTTATTTGTAGTATATATATATATATATATATATATATATATATATATATAAACAGCAACCATAATTGTACTACCAAGTTTGAAAAATGTCATAACAGTAAATAATATCTGAGCTGGAGCTAGAAGTCATAAAGGGGGTAAAAGGATTAATAAACTAATTTAAATGTAGCACAGTGCTTAAAAATATGGGTCTAAATCCTGACTCTCTTTTTTTCTTTTCTTTTTTTTTTTTTTTTGTGTGTGTGTGTGTGGGTATGGGGATGGAACCCGGGGGCATTCGACCTCTGAGCTACACCTCCTGTCCTTTTTTTTTTTTTTTTTTTTTTTTGGTGGTACTGGGGTTCTTGGAAGCCCTTCTGCCTCCGGGCTACACTCCCAGACCTATTTTATACTTTTTATTTGGAAACAGGGTCTCCTAAGCCAGAGCGGCTGGCTTCGTCGAACCTGCTCGATCCTCCTGTCTCCGCCTCCCCAGTGCAGGGATTACAAGCGTTCGCCACCACGCCCGGCCTCCTGCCACCTCTTTAAAATTTTATTTATTTATTTATTTATTTATTTATTTATTTATTTATTTATTTATTTACGGGTCTGGGGATGGAACCCAGGGGCATTCAACCTCCGAGCTACACCCTCTGCCCTATTTTTTTTTTTTTTTTAAATTTGAAACCGAGTCTCACTGAGTTGCAGAGGGCCTCACTAAATAGCTGAGGCTGTCTGAGAACCATGATCCTCCTGTCTCAGCTTCCCGAAAGCTGGGATTACAAGTGTGCGCCACCACACCCGGCCTGACTCTTTCCAAGTTCAAACTATGTTACCTTAGGTACATGAATCAAGTTCTCTAGTCCGTGAAATGGTGATAATAAAAGTACCTGCTTTATAGTATTCTGAGGATTAAATAAATTAATAGATGTAGTTTGAATAGTGCTTGGAACTACACTTACTAGAAATGAGCTATTATCATTGTTAAGTAATTAAAGAGACTTTTCAAGAGGAAAAGCAAGCTTAAAGATAACACGTTTACACACACACACACACACACACACA
This sequence comes from Muscardinus avellanarius, assembly GCF_963383645.1. NCBI lineage: Eukaryota > Metazoa > Chordata > Mammalia > Rodentia > Gliridae > Muscardinus > Muscardinus avellanarius. Next base: position 57,034,760 of record NC_137802.1, on the reverse strand, counting down.
CACACACACACACACACATTTGTCACTCACTGTGAAAAGTCTTTAAACTATCCAGCAATCGATTGTGATACACCTTTCCATCAGCTGTAATATAAGACATGATTGATGTCAGAGAGAAAGTGACACTTCAATCCATAAAAAGAGTATATATATTTTTACTCTATGAAGAAAATAATCCTGCATGGGTTGCCTTATAGATTTATCCAATTTCTTTTTTTATTTTTCTTTTGGTGGTACTGGGGATGGAGCCCAGGGGCCTTCTACCTCTGGGCTACACTCCCAGACCTATTTTATATTTTTTTATTTGGAAACTAGGTCTCTTAAGCCAGCGGAGGCTGGCTTCGAACCTGCGTCATCCTCCTGTCTCAGCCTCCCAAGTGCGGGGATTACAAGTGTGCGCCACCACGCCCGGTTTAGATTTATTCAATTTCTAATTCACATATCATTCTTTTCCTTGGCTTTAAGACTAAAGTAAAGAAGTAGAGAGAGTTCCAGATTTACCCACCTTACTTCTTCCTTCTCTTTATGCTTTAAGACTGTCAGACAGCCGGGTGTGGTGGCGCATGCTTGTAATCCCCGCACTTGGGAAGCTGAGACAGGAGGATCGTGCAGGTTCGAAGCCAGCCTCAGCTATTTAGTGAGACTCTCAGCAACTTAGTAAGACCCTGTTTCCAAATAAAATATAAAATGGGTCTGGGAATATAGCCCAGAGGTAGAAAGCCTCTGGGTTCCACCTCCAGTACCACTAAAAAAACAAAACAAAACAAAACCTGTCAGACATTCTGAAAGTACTACTTTTTTTTTTTTTTTTTGGTACTGAGGATGGAACCCAGGGTCATTCTATCTCTGAGCTATACTCCCAGCTGTATTTTTAATTCTTTATTTTGAAACAGGGTCTCATTAAGTTTCAAAGGGCCTCACTAAGTAGCTGAGGCTGTCCACAAACTGCGATCCTCCTGTCTCAGCCTCCCAAATGCTGGGATTACAAGCGTGTGCCACCACACCAGGCTTGAAAGTACTATCTTAAATTTAAAAATTTAATCTTTATACCTTAATACATTTTCTAGCTTATTCACTTATGAAGCTCTCAAGCTTATTTAGCACATTAAAGCTCTCAACCTCAATAGAGTAAATCCCACCCCTTCCAACATCTCTATGAAGGCAAGGATTTTTGTCTTTAATCTCAACAGCTAAGAAGTAATAAATATGTTGAATATTGATTAATATGTAATATATGTTTATTGATTTCTCACTGATCCCAGCAATATATACACCTAAACTAAGTTTCCTTGAAGGCCAAAGCTATATCAGAAATGCTTACAAGTAGCTGGCAGAGTTTTGAGCAGCTCCCAGCGTTCCTTAGGTGTGAGTTCTACTCCAATGTTTTCCAAAATATCACCTAGTTCATCAGCATCAATCTTGTTTCCTTTGTAAAGATAGAAATAATAACTGATGAAAAACTTCAGAGCAACAAATGGTTTTATTTATTTTTTTACTTTTTGTGGTACTGGGGATGGAACCCAGAGTCTATTTCCTAGCTACATCCCCAGCCCTAGTTTTTATTCTTTATTTTGAAACAGGGTCTCACTGAGTTTCAAAGGGCCTCACTAAGTAGCTGAGGCTGGCTGCTAATTGTGATCTTCCTGTCACAGCCTCCCAAATGCTGAGATTACAAGTGTGCGCCAACATGCCTGGATACAAATGGTTTTAAACTACAAATGTCATCTAAATTTAATTGCAGGATTAAATAGTCAAAATGCTGAGATCAGAGGATCACAGTTTGCAGACAGCCTCAGCTACTTAGTGAGGTCCTCTGTAACTTAGTGTGACCCTGTTTCAAAATAAAGAATAAAAAATAGGGAAGGGGGTATAGTTCAGAGGTCAAATGCCCCTGGGTTCCATCTCCAGGGCCTAAAAAAAAAAAAAAAAAAAAAAAGACGAGTCAAGGTTCCACGTAAATGTCAGAAATAGAATCCAACTTCCTAATTCTAGAGAGAAAAATACTTTTTTAATGTGCTAATAACTATGGGATAAATGAATATTCTGAAATGGACGTTGGAGAAAGGTTGAAAAATGACTTGTACAAATGACTACACAAATAATTTTATGAAGATAGATAATACCCATATTACTTTTTTATTTATATAAGGAGATGAATTATTCCTAAAAAGATTTATAATAATGTATATTATCAATTATTGTTAATGTATATTTTTGGCTGCTTAAACAATGAAAAAGTGATGTAAATTATTGAAAAAACCCCAGAAAATACAGGTTAATATACCAAAATACAGTAATTTAGCAGTTTGTAAAAAGTATATAATTCAAAACTAATCTGGTCAGTAGACAGAAGACACTATGAATTTGCCAAGAAGACTAACAAGTCAATGTCAGAAAAGCATTAGCCAGTTGCTATTCACAACAATTCCCGTACTTCACTCACCTTTAAATGCTTCTATATTTTTCAAAATATTTTTCAGTTTAATATTTTCATCTGTAAGAGAAGGTACAAGTGAGATCCAGCCATAATGACTCCGAGGCAGAAAACACAAGGCTACATGTGGAATGAAATACTAATATTAAAGAGTTTTGCCCATATGTTTTCTATAAATGCTCTCGTTTGTATCTGTCATTGAGCACTTTCTCCATGCTTCCAACTCCATGGACGTCAAGATTCTAGTGCTTGCTGACTGTCTCATTTTTACCAATGCTGGAGGCATCCTAATACCCAATTTTAAATTACACTATAGAGTTTAGTAATATAAACAGCTGATACTGGCATGAAAACAGTCTTAAGACCACTGGAATAGAATAGAAAACAGAGAGACAGACTCACACAGATATAATCATCTGACTCTTGACAAAGGCACCAAAAACAAATACTGGAGAAAAGACCGCCTTTTAGACAAATGTTACTGGGCAAACTGTATAACCATATACAGAAGAATGATACATATGTCTTATCCTGCACAAAAGTCAACTGAAAAGGATCAGAGGCATAGGGATTAGACCAGAATCTATGAAACTGCAAGAAGAACACATAGGATCCATACTCCAACACAGGTGCAGGTAATGACTTCTGGGATAAGATACCAACAGCTCAGGAAACAAGGAAAAGATCGATAGGTGAGACGGAATCAAATTAAAAAGCAAAGTAAATAAGAGCATGGTGGGTGAGAGAAAGGGAGGGAGGGAGGGAGAGACAGAGAGAGACAGAGAAAAAGAGAGAATTTTTGTCAGCTACTCTTCTGATAGAGGATCAATGCCTGTGATGTATGAAGAACTCAACAACTTACCAGCGAGACCACACACAGCCCAGTCAGGGCATGGGCAGATGGACCACACTGTCACTTCTCCAAAGAAGAGATATAATGGTTGACAAGTATATGAAAAAAGTGTTCAACATCTTTAGTAATCTGGTAAATTGCAAATTAAAACCACATTTTTATCTGACTCCATTTAGAAGAGCAATCATCAGGAATATAAGTAATAACAGAAGAAGAGATAAATAAAATGTGGCATATGAATGTTAGGCATCCAGCTAGAGATAAGCAGGTGGGCAAGACTGGGGAGACCTGAGGGACTTGAAGCACCTGGAAGACAGTGTTAAGCATGACTTATGAACAGAGATAGCTGCAGTAAAGACCTGTAAGGTCTTACCCGCTCCCACACCCAAAAGTTTCTAATATGGCAAAGGAACGATTATTGCCTGATAACATATACCCAATTGAGTATTATACATCTTTAAAGAGCAAAATTGTCATTTTCAGGAAAATGGATGGAACTTAGAGCACTATGTTAAAATAAACCAGACTCAGAATATCAAGAGTCATGTGTTTTCTCTCATGTGTGGAAGCTAGAGAGAAAAAAGGGGTAACCTCATGAAAATAGAGGGTTTTATTCTTTAGATATAGACAGCATTTGGGAGGCGGAGACAGGAGGATCACAGTTCGCAGACAGCCTCAGCTACTCAGTGAGGCCCTTTGCAACTCAGTGAGACCCTGCTTCAAAATAAAGAATAAAAAAGAGAGCTGCAGGTGTTGCTTGGAGGTAGAATGCCCCTGGGTTCCATCCCCAGTACCAAAAAAAGATAGAAAAAAGATATAGAATGTTCCTTGGAAGAGCTCATGTATCGACAATGAAAAATAATCGAATCAGGAAGGTTCTAATTTCATCAGTAATAAATACATTGAGGATTAATGGGTTTATTGGATGGCAAGGTAGGCAGGCAGAGTGTTGCTGGAGGATGTAAATCATAGGGGCTGTGGCCTTGGGGAGTATATATGTCCCTCTCCTTTCTCTGCTTCCCACTGCTATGCCCTGAGCTCTGAAGATTTCATCCAGCCTAACATGGACTGAAATATCCAGCTGTTAAAAACACTTAAAAATAGTCTAGTTTCCCTGATGTGGAAATTGAGGATCAGACAGTAAGATTGATTCATTTGTTCAAGACTACATGATTGCAAAGTGGTAGAGTTAAGATGTGAACCCAGGTCTATGAAACTTTAAAGGTTTGCCCTTTCTACCAAATAATATAGCCTCTCATAAGAAAAGTAAACAGGGCCACATAAACTATGATATAAATTGTACATTCAGGGATCCATGTGACACAGAAATGGGGATTTTTTTCCACCAACAAGTACTTATTTATTTGTGTGTGTGTATGAGAGAGAGAGAGAGAGAGAGAGAGAGAGAGAGAGAGAGAGAGAGAGAGAGAGAGAGAGAGAGAAACTGGGGGATTGAACCCAAGGGCATTCTACCTCCAAGCTACATCCCCGGCCTTATTTTTATTCTTTATTTTGAAACAGGGTCTCACTAAGTTGCAGCGGGCCTAAGTAGATGAAGATGGCTGTGAATTTGCAATCCTCCTCTCAGCCTCTCTGAGATTACAAGTGCATGCCAACCATGCCTAGCCAAGGAAGCTAATAAACTATTTTGCAGAGCTATTTTAGGACTAGTGATAACATGCAAAGTGCCATGAATACAGTAGGCAGTTAATATTTCAAAATTATTATCTGTATTTGCCTCATTCCCTTCTTCTTCTTCTTCTTCTTCTTCTTCTTCTTCTTCTTCTTCTTCTTCTTCTCCTCCTCCTCCTCCTCCTCCTCCTCCTCCTCCTCCTCCTCCTCCTCCTTCTTCTCTCTCTCTCTCTCTCTCTCTCTCTCTCTCTCTCTCTCTCTCACACACACACACACACACACACACACACACACACACACACACACGGGATGGAACCCAGGGGCATTTTACCTCTGAGCTATAACCCAGTCCTATTTTTTTTGTCTTTATTTTTTGAAACAGGGGCTCACTGAGTTCCAAAGTGCCTTGCTAAGTAGCTGAGGCTGTCCTCCGGGAACCATGATCCTCTGGTCTCTGCCTCCCGAATGCTGGGATTACAAGAGTGTGGTACTATGCCCGCTGTGGTTATTTCAATAGAGGTGATTAGTTCATATGACCAGGCAGCATGAAAATAAGAGATAGATTTACAAGTTTCCTAAATTAGCTATTTATTTTATTAAAAAAAATTTTTTTTGGTGATACTGGGGTTCATGGAAACCCTTCTACGTCCGGGCTATACTCCCAGACCTACTTTTTTATATTTTTTATTTGGAAACAGGGTCTCTTAAGCCAGTGTGGTTGGCTTCAAACCTGTGCAATCTTCCTGTCTCCGCCTCCCAAGCGCGGGGATTACAAGCGTGTGCCACCATGCTTGGGCTAAATTAGCTATTTATTTATATATTATTATTATTTTTTGCGGGTCTGGAGATGGAACCCAGAGGCATTTGACCTCCAAGTTACACCCCCTGCCCCATTTTTTTATTCTTTATTTTGAAACAGGGTCTCACTGAGTTGCAGAGGGCCTCTAAGTAGCTGAGGCTGTCCGCGAACTGCGATTCTCCAGTCTCAGCCTCCCAAATGCTGGGATTACAAGCATGCACCACCACGCCCTGCTTAAAGTAGCTATTTAAATAGTATACTATTCTAAGCACATTTAAATTAATTTTCTTAATTTTATTTTGTGCAAATAGTCTCGCAAAATATGAATAAGAGGTAAGACAAACGATTTATATTAGTAAATATTTCCAGTAATAAGACATATTAAATAAAGGAAGATATTCATGAGGTCCTGAGTTCCTGTACTTTAGATCAGAAAGAAGAGGGATGAGCACTGCCATGGTTTGAAGGTGCCAGGAAAATTCATGTGTTGGAAACTTAATCTCCAATGCAACAGTGCTGAGAGGTGAGACCTTTAAGAAGTGCTGAGGTACTAAAGGTAGGGCTGTAATGACCTAATGTTATTGATATTGTTACTACAGGAATGAGTTTGTTATTAAGAGAGTTGGTGTGTTATAAAAGTGAGTTCAGAGCCGGGTGTGGTGGCGCACACTTGTAATCCCTGCGCTTGGGCGGCAGAGACAGGAGGATCATGCAGGTTCGAAGCCAGCCGCTCTGGTGTAAGAGACCCTGTTTCAAAAATATAAAAAATAGGTTTGGGAGTGTAGCCTGGAGGTAGAAGGGCTTCCAGGAACCCCAGTACCACACACACAAAAAAAGTGAGTTCAGCCCCCTCTTATACTCTCTCTTGCTTAATGGCGCTTGCTTACTCTTGCACACACTTTCCGTCTCGGTCTCTCTAACAAGTGTCTGCTTTCTTGCCATTGTGCCTTCTGTGATGAGTTGATATAGCAATAAGCCCTCCTGGACACTGGCCCCTTGATCTTGGTTTACCCAGCCTCCAAAACTGTGAGAAATTTTTGTTCATTATCAATTACCTTGTGTAGCTGGGCGTGGTGGTGCATGCTTGCATCCCAGTACTTGGGAGGTTGAGACAGGATGATCGCAAGTTCACAACCAGCCTCAGCTACTTAGTGAGACCTTCTGCAATTTAGTGAGAACTTGTTTCAAAAAAAAAAAAAAAGGGCTGGGGGGGTGTAGCTCAAAGGTAGAAACGACCCCTGGGTTCAATCCCCAGTTACACACACACACACACACACACACACACACACACAGACACACACACACACAAATTACTTTGTCTCAGGTATTGTGCTACTGCAGCACAAAACCAAGACAAATGTGATAAAATTTCATAGCGTAGTGAGACATTGAGAAAACTGGCTTTTATATCAATATTATACTCATAATTTCAGGAAGTTAATATGTTTTTGCCAAAGAGAAGGTTATGGTCTATTACTTTTTTCATAGGGTTTAAAAAATGAACCTAATTTCTTATATGATCAAAATAACATGCTTTAAAATGTTAACTTCATATTATCCCCAAGCTGAGAGTTGGAGATAATATAATTAAGAAGTATCCCTCATCTCAACTTGCTAATTAGCATCTATTCCTGCTTCTTGACAATAGTGCTTTCTCTCTTCTGAGCAGGTATAATCTGTTAACCTTTGTCAACAGTCTATAGGAACTAGTGGCCAAGTATTTATACTATCCTGGCCATTTGGGTGTGTGATTCACACTAGCTTTAACTGACTCCCTTTCCTGAGGCTTGGAATCCAGAGAAGCGTGACGTAATTTACTTGGCTTCACTGCCCTGATAAAACCTTTTTTTTTTTTTTTGCAGTACTGGGGATTGAACCCACGAGTATTCTACCTCTGAGCTACACTCCTGGTCCAATTATATTTATTTATTTATTTATTTTATTTAGTGGTACTGGAGATTGAACCCATGGGCATTTTACCTCTGAACTACATGTTCAGCCCTATTTTTTTTTTTTTGTGGTGCTGGGGATTTAACCCAGGGTCATTCTACCTCTGAGCTACACCCCCAGCCCAATTTTTTATTCATTCATTTTTTATTTTATTTTATTTTTTGGTGGTACTGCAGGTGGAACCCAGAGGCTTTCTACCTCCGGGCTATACTCCCAGACCTATTTTCTATTTTAATTGGAAACAGGGTCTCACTAAGTTGCTGAGAGCCTCACTAAGTAGCTGAGGCTGGCTTTGAACCTGTGTGATCTTCCTCTCTTAGCCTCCCAAGCGTGGGGATTACAAGCGTGCACCACCACACCCGGCTTCATTCTTTATTTTGAAACAGGGTCTCACTAAGTTACAGAGGGCCTCACAAGTAGCTGAGGCTAGTCCTGAACCCGGTTCCTCCTGTTTTAGCCTCATAAGTACTTGGATTACAGAAGTGTGTCACCACTCAAGCTTCAGCCCTATTTTTCATTCTTTATTTTGAAACAAAGTCTCGCTAAATTGTAGAGGGCCTCACTAAATAGCTGAGTGGGGCCAAGAACCTGTAATCTTCCTGTCTTAGCCTCAGTCTCAGCCTCCCAACTACTGGGATTACAAGCATGTGCCATCATGCCCAGTTGAAATTCTTTTTTTTTTTTTTTTTTTGAGGGTCTGGAAATGGAACCCAGGGGCTTTCGACCTTCGAGCTACACCCCCTGCACTATTTTATTTTCTTTTTTTGAAACAGGGTCTCACTAAATTGCAGAGAGCCTCACTAAGTAGCTGAGGCTGTCCGTGAACCTCAGTCCTTCTGTCTCAGCCTCCCAAATGCTGGGATGACAAGCGTGCGCCACCACGCCCGGCCCCCCCAGCTGAAATTCTTAATTAGTTTCTGTGACTTTCCTGGATGCTTGGATACCACCTTGGCTTTGCCCCTCTCCATCCTGACTTTTCAAGTGTTATTTTAATTCTGTGAATCATTCATGGCTTGCTTTCCAAAAGTTCTTTTTTCCTTAAATTGGCCATATTTAGTTTCTTTATCTTGCAAGCAGTGGACCTTAATACCAAGAGAAACATTTGATTTTTTTTTAATTCAAGCTGGAAAAATGCTATTTGTGTCAGGGTTACCTATAAGTAAAGGCATCATAGAACATGTGCACTGATGCCAGTGGGTTACTTAAACTGTACCAGTGAATCACCAGTCTATACAGAATACAAACCATAAAGGGGGAACTTTGTGTACTTTATTTGTTTGAAGTGGCTTGAAGTGCTTGCAAATTACCTCTCTTGTTATCAGGTATGAATAGAGAAGATTCTGAATTAAAATCTGACTTTAATGTATGGCTATATCCACCAGTAAAAAAATCTTAAAAGATAAAATACAGCTATCTCCGCGGGTCAGTTTCAGTCTATGATTTGGTGCCTAAGGGAACAGTTCAACTTTGTCTCAATTGCTTATGCTGTCAGTAGCTTTAAAGTTTCAACTTGAGTATATGAAGAAATACTTATCACTAATCATTGGGGAAATTAAAATCAAAACCACAATGAGATATCATCTTATTCCAGTTAGAACTGGTGTTATCAAATCACACAAAAATAATGAATGTTGGTGAGAATGCAGAGAAAGGGAAACTTTCTTACACTATTGGTGAGAAAGTAAATTAGTACAGTCATTATAGAAAATAGTCGGAAGGTTTCTATAAAAACTAGAAATAGAATTAGACCACATGATCCAGCAATTCCACTACTGGACATATATCTAGAAGAAGAGAATCTTTACGTTGAAGAGATGATATCTGCAATCTCATGTTCACTGCAACACTATTTTCAAGAGGCAAGATTTGAAGTAAACTTAAATATGCACTTAAGGATGTATGGATAAAGAAAATGTGGTAAATGTGACAACAGAATCTAATTCAGTCATAAAAAGAATGAAATAATGTCATCTGAAGCATCATGAATGAAACTGGAGGACATTCTGGAACTGAAATAAGTCAGGTACAGAAAGATAAATGTCATATGGCTTCACTCATTTATGGAGCCTAAGAAAGCTGATGCCACAGAAGTAGAGAGTAAAATGGAGTTACCAGAGCTGGAGTGATAAAAACAGGGTGGAGAGATATTCATTAAAGAATACACAATTATAATTAGATAGAAGGAATAAACCTTACGAAGTCAATTATATAGGAAGGTGACTATAGTTAATGACATGTGAGGTAATGCCTTTAGTTAATTAGCTAGATTTAACCATTCTGCAATGTATAACTACATAAAAATCACCATAAAAGATATATACATACAATTGTACCTGTCAGTTAAAAATGCCAGGATGGTTAGGCCTGTTTTCTTTTGTGAATTTTCTGGCAATTTAAAATAGCTTATTTTTTTCTGATTTTTAAAAATTTCTTCTTGCTTTGTTTTCCCTTGAAATATTCTTCTGTTTCACTTCTCTGTCTTCTTCTTAGGTCTGCCAATTTCCTCAATGACATTAGACTTTAGCCTTGCAGGTGGGACACATTGCTTAACAGATTCGTAATTTAAACATAATAATCTGAGATAATAGATTTTTCTATTATCTCCAAATAGAAAATTTGGAGATTTTATTTTATTTTACTTTTTATTTTTTGGCAGTACTGGGGTTGGAAACCCAGGGACATTCTACCTTCAAGCTATTCTTTTTTTTTTTTTTTTTTTTTTTTTTGGTGGTCCTGGGGTTCCTGGAAACACTTCTATCTCCGGGCTATACTCCGAAACCTATTTTCTAATATATTTTTATTTGGAAACAGGGTCTCTTAAGCCAGTGCGGCTGGCTTCAAACCTGCGCGATCCTCCTGTCTCCACCTCCCAAGGGCGGGGATTACAAGCGTGTGCCACCACGCCCAGCTATTTTTTATTCTCTATTTTAAAACAGGTCTGTCTCACTGAGTTGCAAAGGGCCTCACTAAGTAGCTGAGGCTGTCCGTGAACCCGGATCCTCTTGTCTCAGCCTGCCAAGTACTGGGGTTACAAGCATGCGCCACCACATCTGGGCAAATTTGGAGATTTTATTGGAGGGATTAGTGTTTGCCTAAAGGTACAATGACCTGCTCACCACTAGAAGTTTGCAGGTGGCTCCTCAAGTCCTCAATTTCCTCATCCTCCAGCTCGTAACCCATGTCTTCCAGGATGGTATCCATTTTAGAGACATGGCATGTTGCACCTTAGGAACGAAGTGATAAAAATAGGAACTGAGAGCTAAGAAAATACTGATTATAGTCATGTATCAGTTACAACTAATAACTTATTGTGGAAGGCAGGAATATAATACATTCTGCCAACTTTGCTTCAGAGAATGCTTTCTATAGTTTTTAGAAAAAGTGTAGAATAAAGTTAATCATAGATCATATATGTTATATAAAATTGTGCTTATATATTATATATACTACTTATATATGTTATAAATTATATGTACATCTTTTAGGTGAACCTTATGTATTATAATAGACCATAATAAAGTTTTGGATAGCAAATAGAATTTAAAACTTTTTCAATGCTAGAAAACATAAATTATCACATTAGTTATAGTCGCATCTAAAAGATCTGTAGGCTAGTGGAATAATAAAATAGAGAATACAATTATTGTGTGTTGATAAAGTTTTTAAAATGTTAAGGTAAAACCTACAGATCTTAGTTTTGTTTGCTTTCTTATTGGGTTCTTACTTACCAGGAAACCATTGTATATTATCGAGTAATGCATTTTTATACACCTTTCCATCAGCTGTAAAATAAGGCAAATTTAAGGTCAAAGAAAAAAATAATATAGTCAAAAGATAGTAGAAGAACATGTAGATGTAGATTTATAAAAATGTACTTTCATAATTTATATTCCTGAATTTCTCATGCCTACACATCTTTTCAAAATAAGTCCAAAAATAAGATGAAAATTCTCTTTTTGTAGTATGGAGACTGAATGCCCAGGAAGCACTCTACCAATGAACTAGATCCCAAGCTCTCTTCATTTTTCATTTTGAGACAGGGCCTCACTAAGTTGCCGAGGCTGGCCTCAAACTTGCCATCCTCTTGCTTCAGCCTCCCTAGTAGCTGGATTTATAGTCATGTGCCACTGCACCTAAGACACAGCCTCTTAAGACAATGACATAAATGTCAAAGGCATAATTTCTTTACAACTAGAAGTTAATATCTTGTCTTCCTCTTTTTATAGGAAAGCAGATGGGTAAATTTTTGTGGCATTCTCAGACTGAAATCCACACTAGCACAGAGATACATTCCATAGTAGTGCATAAAATACTTACCACTAATTGGCAGTGTTTTCAGAAGCTCCCAAAATTCTCTGTTTGTGAGCTTTATTCCCATGTTTCTCAGCATTTTTGGTATGTTTTTGGGGTCAATTTCTTCTCCTTTTAAAAGATGAGAATGGTAAAAGTGAAAATTGCTTACTGATTCCAAATGATAAAGGCGTCTTAACTTATACAGTATTATCTCCAGTTTTCATATGAACACAGGAAATTGAAGTTATTTCTTTAATTCTAACTAAAGTACTGACTTATAATGCTCTTAATGACCTCAGACACGTTAAACCATTTCACTGAAAAAGTATGCAAAGGAGGCCGAGTGATTTAAAAAAAATACCTATATGGTGTTACCATCATAAAATCCATCATAAAATCCATGTTACTCTGTGCTCTGCCTGAATTATGAGCTAAGATCTCCTTATTGGGCACAATTTTTCCATTCTTGTCAAAATTTTATCTTAAAAGGTATTAGATTACAGTAGGTGCTAATGAAGCATTCTGAATGAACGAGCAGGTGTCTTGCTTGTGTAATCATGATGAAATGAATCACAAAATATGATTGAGATTTCAGAGCATGTATGGAACTTGTTATAGAGAAACAGCACTATAATTTGCTAAAACACAAATAATATAATGCAGTTTTCATGTCATTAGACCCAAACTTCATTTTTAATTTTTTTATCCGTGCACTGTGATTGTACATGATGGTGAGATTCATAGTGACACTTTCATATATGCATAAAACATTATTTGGTCTGTTCCCTTCCCTGTGTCTCCCTTTCCCTTTCCTCTCCCCTCCCCTGATTACCTCCCACTACTCTACCAAAGTTGACATTAAATCAATGACAGGGTAAGAAAATTCAGTTTTATGTATATGAGTATGAAGTATTTGCATTTTAGTTTTGAATCTTGTTGCAAAATGTCTTGCTCACCTGTGAGTTTCTTTACTTCTTTTAGCAATTTATGCAGATCAGCCATCCGAGAAGCTAAAATATAAACCCCAAGGTAGACATACAGAATTATGTACAGATTCGGAAAGACTGTTAAATAGAATTTGTTATTTATGATTCATTTTTTAATTACAGCCTAATATCATACACAGATGAGAATGAAATAGGGAAGATTACTCTCTAACTATGCTAGCTATTAGTTTCATTATCTTCTCTATCTTTTAAGATCTCAGCCTCTATACACAATGAATATGTCCTTCCTCAGGCTTGTTATTTTTATTTTACACTATATACTACCAGGTTCCAGGAACAAGATAAAAAAGTTTCAGTTTGTAACATTAAGCTATTTCTCCATTGAACACTGTTTCATACTGACACGCCCCAGTTAGCTTAATCTCTTGTACTTTTCTCCAATAGAAATGTTCATTACATACTCAAAGATTGTGAGTTATTTTATTTTTTTTATTATTTTTTTATTTTTGGTGGCACTGGGGTTCCTGGAAGCCCTTCTACCTCGGGGCTACACTCCCAGACCTATTTTATATTTTTTTATTTGGAAACAGGGTCTCTTAAACCAGCGCGGCTGGCTTCGAACCGGCGCGATCTTCCTGTCTCCGCCTCCCAAGCGCGGGTATTACAAGAGTGTGCCACCACGCCCAGCTGTGAGTTATTTTAAATAAAAAGAATATATCTACTTATTCTGTATCCCGTTCAGACATCATGACCCAACAACTAGTATAAAGCATTATTAAACATTTTTCTCTGCTAGTGCTGAGGATCAAACCCAGGGCCTCACATAAACTAGCAGTGTTCTACCACTGAGCTGCGTCTTCCGCCTCTTACTCAGCACTTTGAATGATGGACTGGAACATATTACAATGGTAGAATTAGCTCCCAGATCAATATGTTTTTCCAGAATTGCAGATATAGTATATTTTAGGGCAGAAAGAAACTATGCACATTTTTGGTATTTTCTTAAAAAAAGAATATATTGTTATGTGATCCTATTTTTTCCTTTGGAGTAACTTCTATTACACATGTTCCATGAAATTAGTATCAGATTTGTACTTTGAGAATTCTTCAACATACATAAAAATATATTACATAAAACTTTCATGAAGCACAGAAAGAAGTATGGAAACAGTGAAGTTAAAGGCCATCCAGGAGAGAGAAGGGTTAAAATATATTTAATCAGAGTTCCAGAAGACATAAAAGGCTACAGGAGAAAGACAATACTGAAAGAGATAATGGCTATAACAGATTCTAACTTTTGGATTAAAAAAGCTATTGGATCCTAAAGAGGATAAATCAGAATAAATTCACTCGTGTCTTCCAAATCCTAGTAAAACTTCAGAACCAAAGACCAATGCAACAAAAATTATTTCCCAAGGGCCAATGATAAGAGTTATAGCTGACTTTCTATCTCTTATCATTAGCAATATTAAAAAGCATAAGATGGAGGCATGATATTTGAAATATGCTAAAAAATGGCTATCTAGAATTCTAGACCCAAAGAAAATATGTGTCAAGAATCCAACCCTACTCCCATTCTGTTGAGATTGTTGTTGATAATTTTGTATATGTACATAGATGATTTGAATTATTCCCTTCATCAAGTCTCCTTCCTCTTCACTTCTCTCCCTTAATTCCTTTACAACGTTTTACTGAAATCTCTCTTCGTGATATGCATTTGTTACTAACAGATCTTTAATAGAGGAAATTGTTTTAGGCAGAAGAAAAGTTGTTCCAAAGGAAAGATTTTATGTATTGAAAGAAAATGGAAAAATCCAGGGACTAATATTTTAAATATCTGAGGGGTATATTTCTTGAAAATAAGAGAGGGGAGCTGTAAATCTAGTTTAAAGCGAAGATAAAATATTGATGTTTCAATTTCCTTAAGTCAGGAAGGGATGAGGCTAGGAAGGAATGAAGTGAGCCAGGGCCAAAACACAGGAAGAAGGAGTCAGCACTCTGGTATATAGTGAGGGCCAGATGTATATTTGGTAGAGGAATGAGGTAGAAGTAGAGGAATGCGTATTTGCTGATTATTTTTAAGAAATATTGAAATGATGCAATAAATCTGAAATTAGCAGCCTTTTCTCTGTGGGTAGCAAGCTGTCCTTCAGCTTCTCTTAAGCATAGACTTACTGCCTATACCTCTCTTTAGCACATATGCCCTATGCCAGGAAATGCATGAATATACTTAAGTCAGATATGCTCTTATCTTAGATCTGGGTTTTCCCCTAAGGTTTAAGACATTATATTAACATCAAAACAGATCTAGCTCTAGAAATTCTCATGTGTAAGCCTCTTTAAGTCTAAAGTTCCCTAAAAGGTCAAATCCATACCATCAACTGGTAGATTTTGTGACAAATATTTAAGTTTCTTATCTGGGAGCTTGATTTTCAAGTTTTCCAAAGTGTTTTCCAGGTTATCGATATCAACTTTCCCACCTAAGAAAAGAATCAGAAACACAATGAAAAACTAATGAATTCCAGACAAGAAAATGTCAGTTAATCCCTATATTCTATGGTTACCAGAAAAAAAAATGACAATGACCCCAAAATGTCCAAGTGTATAAATGTGAACAACATGGAATTAGAATTGAAATATCTTTCTTGGCCTTGAGGAAAATCCTATCAAGTATGAATTCATTTTCTCGTGAATTACAGTGGTGGAGACAAATCACACTCTTTCTGGTAGGTAGGGCCTGAATGCCATTTAACTCTTTAGTTAATAAAATGCCCCCAGTAGCTGCCAGTTTTTTGCTTCCTGTGATATACACAGAGCTAGATTTAAATTTTCTTTTCAAGTACACTTAGCAAAATCCAATCTTAGCAGCAAAATGCAAAGTTATTTGGAAAATGCAGCTATATTTGAAGACAGAATAAGTATAGAACTCATATGAGAGATGGAAGAGAATAACTACACAATAATACAGTATGAGGTGGGAGAATTTTATATTTTTTCTCATCATGCTTCTTACCTTCAAAAGATTTCACACCATCTAGCAATCTATTATAATATATAGTTCCATCATCTGTTAAAAAAGACACAATTCACATCATCGATAAAGTAATATAGACATTTAGAAAGATAGCTTTTTTATTGTGGCACTGGGGATTGAACTCAGGGGCGTTCTAATCTTAGCTATACCCCTAGCCCTATTTTATTTTGTATTTGGAAACAGGGTCTCACTAAGTTGCAGAGGGCCTCATAAATTGCTGAGGCTTGTCTTAAACCTACACTCCTCCTGTTTCAGCCTCTCAAGTACTGGGATTACAAGCATGGGCCACCATGCCCAATTACAAAGACAGTTTTTCAAGATAGTTTAAAATCATTTGCCTTAGAAATAACTTTGATTTTTGCCCTCCTAAGAGTTTGAAAGCACGAAGAATAGAGATAAATCTCAGAGTATTGTGTCTGACTGAATGGAAACAGTTATATAATTTTTTTCTCTCTACTGGGGATGGAACACAGGGGTATTCTACCTCCAAGCTACACCCCCAGCCCTATTTTTTATTCTGAAACAGGGTCTCACTAAGTTGCGAAGGGCTTCACTAAATAGCTGAGGCTGTCTGCAAACTGTGTGGTGGTGCATGCTTGTAATCTCAGCATTTGGGAGGCTGAGACCGGAGGATTGTGGTTCACAAACAGCCTCAGCCTCAGCTAGTGAGGCTCTTTGCAACTCAGTGAAACCCTGTTTCAAAAAATAAAGGATTAAAAAATAGGGCTAGGTGTGTTGCTCATAGATAGAATGCCCTTGGGTTCTATCCCTAGTACCACAAAAGAAAAAAAAAAAGTGGCAAACACCCAGAAGGACTATGAGCACATTTTTTACTTTTCATCTGACTTTTCCTTCTTTCTCCTACTATTCTAGTATTTCCACCCTTCGACCCTCACTTTTCCCCCTTACATCTCTGTTTAACTTTTCATTCTAAGAGTGGAATGAAACATCATAATAGAAAATTTTACATGCAATGAAAGGATTCAAGAAAACAGACTTGCTTACTCAAATAAAAAATAACTAAATTACAATTTTCAAGGAAAGAACAAGGTTATACTAAAATTTCTTAGTCCCCTTTTTGAGCTAGCATAGCCAATAGGCATGCTTTAATTTTGGGGAGGGGTAATAGGAATTGAATCCGGGATGGTTCTACCTCTGAGCTACACCTCAGCCCCACATTACTTTTTATTTTGATCAGGGTCTTGCTAAATTACTGCATGCTGGCCTTGAACTCGTACTCCTCTTGTCTCAGTCTCCCAAGTACTAAGATTACAGTCATGTGCCACCACACCTGGCTGGGTGTAGCTTTTAAAATTGCCTTAGTATACAACATGAGCATCCTCAGACACTCTAAATAGTATTTGTATGCTCACCATCAACGTGTAGATTTTTTATCAGTTCCGAGAATTCATTAGGTGTCAGTTGTATCCCTATGCCTTCTAGAATATTTTTCACATCTTTCACATTAACTTTTTCTCCTTAGAAAAAAAGAAATGGCAAGTATAGTTGACATTGTTAAGAAATATCTAAGTATATACCTTCAAGCTATACTCCTAGCTCGATTTTCTTCTTTAATTTTGAAACAGGGTCTCACTAAATTGCTGAGGGACTTACTAAGTAACTGAGGCTGGCTGAGAACCCGTGATCCTCATGTCTCAACCTCCCACATAATGCACATAATGGGATTACAAATGTGCACCACAATTCCTGGCTTTTAGTTATTTTTTGATTGGTAAATCCATGAGTTTTATTATTCACAAGTATTATGCTCATTAACTTATGTACTAACTAAAAACACAAGATGGGAAAATTATCACTAAAGAATTAAGATTTTGATTTTCAAGCTAATGTTCAACTTGCCTGTAACTGTGTTCACATCATCCATCACCTTTTTCAGAGAAACATTCCTCTTAGCTGTAATAAAAACCATAAATAATTTGGACAATTGCATAAAAATAGCTAACCGGGGTCCAATGAAAATCTCTATATTTTACTAAATTATTTGTGTTCAGTTTAAATTTATATTTCCTGATTTGAGTGCTTTATTTCTCAGTAAGAAGAACCATGGATTAGTAAGAAGGGACCATGTCCCTGACAAATATACTGTTTATGGTTCTTAGGTCTTCAGATACCTTTTGTAAGCATGGTAAAATATGCCATTCATAAAGACAGCCCCCCCTTTTGTTGAACCTTACACTTAACACAGATGCTGAGCTACAGGTTTTGTTTCTAACTTCTATATCTACCTCAAAATAGTAGTGACCTATAGTTGTTAGACTTTTGGAAATATTAATAATGTCCTACTACTTTCTATAATGGACATTTTTTTTCTCTCAACTATTTCTAGCTGTCTTTGTTATTCATTCATTCATTTTTTTCGTCCTGCTCCTTTATGTTTTTCCATGCTACTATCAAACCCGGTAACTCTTGTGATTATCCTCTCAGTATTGCTCAGAACTGAATAGGTTGATAACTTCAGATGAATAAGCATGACAGAGTCAGGATTTCTTTCTTCTTCTCCTTCTCCTTCCTCCTCCTCCTCCTCCTCCTCTTCCTCCTCCTCCTCCTCCTCCTCTTCCTCTTTCTCCTCCCTCCCTTCCTCCCTCCCCCCCCTCTCGGTGGTACTGGGGACCCAGGGGCCTTTCGGGCTATACTCCCAGACCTATTTTATATTTTATTTGGAAACAGGGTCTCTTAAGCCAGCTGAGGCTGGCTTCGAACCTGTGCCATCCTCCTGTCTCATCCTCCCAAGCTCGGGGATTACAAGCGTGGCCACCACGCCTGGCTCTTCTTACTTTCAGACCAGGTTATTCTCCATTAAAATTCTTAAGCTATCCCTATCAATATAATTTTCAAAGTTTTTGTATGTAATTCCAAGATTCTAATATCTCCTCTAAAAGAAAAAAATAGTTATTTACAATGCTTACCATTAGTAGGCTGATTTTGTAGCACACTTTTAAGTTCCTTATTTTTGAGCTTGATTCC
This sequence comes from Muscardinus avellanarius, assembly GCF_963383645.1. Taxonomy (NCBI): domain Eukaryota; kingdom Metazoa; phylum Chordata; class Mammalia; order Rodentia; family Gliridae; genus Muscardinus; species Muscardinus avellanarius. Next base: position 57,015,833 of record NC_137802.1, on the reverse strand, counting down.
CATATTCCCTAGAACTGTGTTCAGGTTATTGACATCTACTTTTCCTCCTTAAGAAAGAGACAGGAATGTGAGAAAAACTCAATAAAAGACACAATTTGAAAAATGCTTTTCATGCTAAGTAAATTAACTTTCAATTGGCCTGGCTACTGGCGAGAGTTAATTGATATTATATTATTAGGAAGTTGTTTTACGATGAACTCTTATGTGCCTTTAAAATCTTCATAATTCTTAGCCCACTAATTCTACCTTTTTACAGAAAAAGGCGATGCCAATGAGGAGGTTTAAGTCTTCATTTTAGTCATCCTTAAGTAAAAATATAAATGGAAAAAACCCTTAGAAGTTAAATATCAAGCAATAAAGTTTTATTAAGTAAGTTAATCACAAAAAATGGTTACCACAGGAAAAACTGCTTTTTCACATGATGGAGTTATATCATATAACTATTTCACTTATGTGAATTAAGATCATATTCCAAGTAAGAATGGACATGAGCAATATAAATAATGCCTGTGGTTCCTGCCATTTCACAGACAGCAAGCACGTGAGTAGAATGAATCTTACCTAGACATCACTTTACTACTCCATCAATGGACTAATTTTCCCTGTGCCTATCATATTATGAGCATTTCAACTTAATGTGATTCTCGTATTGGATATATTTATATATCATGACTCTTATTTAAATCAACCACATCGTCTAATTGCTAAACGGTAGGTATAAGAATCTACTGCAACACAGAGGAAAAATGTTTTGTAGGCTTCCCAAGACTGATATGTTGATGCCACCCGCCCCCTTTTGGTACTGGGGATTGAACCCCGAGGCATTCTACATCTGAGTTACACTCCCAGTCCTATTTTATATTTTACTTGGAAATAAGGTCCCACTAAGTTGTGGAGGACTCATGAAGTTGCGGAGGCTGGCCACGAACCTGTGGTTCTCCTGTCTTAGGCTCCCAAATACTAGGGTTACAGGATTGTGCCACCATGCCCGACTTGTTGGTGTCTTTTATGTAAACTTCCAAGGGGATTTCAGAGAAATTTTGACTACATGAAATTTTTGATATTTCAATTATACAGAACTTCAAAATATTGACAATAGTTATGATTAGACAGTAGGACTATGAGTGGTTTTGGTTTTTTTTTTTTGGTGGTACTGGGGTTCCTGGAAGCCCTTCTACCTCGGGGCTACACTCCCAGACCTATTATATTTTATATTTTTATTTGGAAACAAGGTCTCTTAAGCCAGCGCGGCTGGCTTTGAATCTGCACGATCCTCCTGTCTCTGCCTCCCAAGCGCGGGGATTACAAGAGTGCGCCACCACGCCCAGCTGGTTTTGTTTTTAAAAATTAGATATTTAATGGGCATGTGACACCTTTTATACTAATAAAAAGGAAACTAACAAGTCAGAACTGAGAATGATGATAGTTATTTTCAACACCGTGAAGGCCAGGGTTTAGTTAAACTTACCCAAGAACACATAGAAAGACAACTTTGGAGACACTTGGGACTTGTTCCCTTAAGCCTGACACTGGAATCAGGCTTTCACAACACACATACAAAAGACTATAAAATAAATATATAGCCAATACACATAAGAGGTGACAGAGGAATCATGACCTAATAACTAGGAAAAAAGACAAAAAGATTGAGAATCCCAGGGCCGAGATGTAGCTCAGTGGCAAAGCGCCTGCTTTGCAGGTGTGGTGCTCTGGGTTCGATCCCCGGTTCCAAAAAAGACAAAAAAAAAAAAAAAAAAAAAAAAAAGAACCCCTTAAAAAAGGTAGAGAATCCCAATTCTATGTATTTTCTCATAACATTTATTACCTACCTTTCAAAGACCTCAAACCTCTTAGCAGTCTATTCTGAAAAATTTTCCCATCATCTGTAAGAAAAGGTACAGATTAGGACAAAGGTCTTGCAAAAAGAAAATAAGCACTTTATGTGCTTTGCTTAGCCTTTGAAAACTGATCTTGAATCAAGATGAAATTAAGCAACAAACTCTCATTATGGAATGGAGTGGTCATCTGTAGGGGTCAAGAGCCTAGATTTAAATTCTTGCTTTGCTACTAACTGTAGCAAGTATGTGTCTCTGTTTCCTCTAGTGTAAAAGGGGGATACACGGCATCCCTGTGTGTGGTGAGAATGGCATTTATACATCAGCACAAAATAAATGCTATATGTTATTATTAATCTACTTACTCCTTACCCAAGGCAACCTTTGGCTTGTACACTATAGTATACCATGTACTCATCTTTTTAATTTTCTACTTTTGACTCCTCTCATCCCTTATTTCTATCAAATTTTCATTTCTTCTTCTCACTCCTAAAGTTTTACAAGCCCATGGCCTAATAGCAGCAATGATTTTCTTAGTCCTCAATGTCAAAGTTCATGCTTGAAAGTTTTGCTAGCTTTCAATCTGGTGTAACAACAATGAAGAATCTAGTTTCTTGTCAACTGGCACAAGAATTACTTGTAGAGGTAATTAGGCTTTTGCTGAGAAGACTCTTCTTAAACCTCACTTTGGAAAACTGTAGAGCCTTTGTGTTTAAAGGAAACAATAAGAAACATTCATAATAGAGAAGGGAAAGAAATTTGGCATCCTCTACAAACTGAGAACAGCAAGAAGAGTTTTCAGGGTTTAGCTTTGAGAGGGATAAGGGTGAAGAAACTGGGAATCATCAATGACATTACATGGAAAAGTGACTCAGAGAGGACAGGAATTTTTCATGAGGACTTTCACAATGTGTACTGAGAGATATAAATGTAAATTATTCTCCATCCTCCCCCTTGAGAAATCATCATAGCATTTTTCCTCTTTGATAATGATTTTGTGGAAGAAGATTCTTTTGGGAATTGAATTCTGTACCTACGTTGACACAGAGCAATAAAAAGACTGTTCCTAAGGAAATAAGATCCAGAGGACGGTGCAGGTAACATCTGAACATGCATCACTTTAAACATAAAGCTCAAAAGTAGAACCCCTGAACCACACTTTATGGATTTCACAGTAACACATATGCAGCTCACCATCCACTGGTAATAATTCTAGCAGCTCCGCACATTCCTTATCATTGAGTCGTATCCCCATGTTTGCAAGAACATTTTTCACATCATTGGCATTTATCTTTTCTCCTTTGAAAAGATAGAGTATTTACAGGTGAAAAAATTTTAAATTAGTAACAGTAATTTTTTTTTTTTGGTACTAGGAATTGAGCCCAGGGGAATTCTACTTGCAAGCTACACCTCTCAGCCCTTTTTACTTTTTATTTTGGAACAAGATCTTGCTAAGCTGCAGAGGGTTTGGCTAAGTTGCTGAGGCTGGTCTTGAACCTGTGATTCTCCGTTTTTAGCCTCCCACATTCTAGGATTACAGATGTACACCACCATGTCTGGCAATACTTAATATTTTGAAGATGCTCATAAGAACATGTGATTAGCCTATATGAGCTATATTGGTATGCTTTTAAATAGTTCCTATGGCCTCACTCTCAATTTGGGGTTAAGGAACAAAGGTAAAATGTGAGATTCAAATACAATTTGTCAACAGAAGTCAAAACAAACCTACTCCTATAATATTAATATATTGAAGGTTCTTTCATTGTTGGAGATAATGTACAGAATGAATTCTAATTAATGAATTACAATATGAATTGCCAAGAGAAGTAATTCTGGTAATAAATATAGTAATATAATTGATCACTCACAAAAAAACATTATCTTGAGCTTTCCAAAAAAATTTTTTTTGGGGTGGTACTGGGGTTCCTGGAAGCCCTTCTACCTCCGGGCTATGCTCCCAGACCTATTTTATACTTTTTATTTGAAAACAGGGTCTCTTAAGCCAGCGTTAATGGTTTCGAACCAGCGTGATCCTCCTATTTCAGCCTCCCAAGCGCAGGGATTACAAGAGTGCGCCACCACGCCTGGCTGAGCTTTCCAAAAATTTATCTGATTTGTTGATATGCTTACCTAAAATTTAGCTATTTATGTAGCTAAATTTATTTAGCTATTTTTGTAGCTATGTAGGCAAAGGGATATTTATAAATTAAAAATATCTTTAAAAGCTGGGTGTGGTGGCGCACGCTTGTAATCCCCACGCTTTGGAGGCGGAGACTGGAGGATCGCGCAGGTTCAAAGCCAGCCATACTGGTTTAAGAGACCCTGTTTTCAAATTTAAAAAAATATAAAAAATAGGTCTGGGAGTGTATCCCGGAGGCAGAAGGGCTTCCAGGAACCCCAGTACCACCCAAAATAATAAAATAATAAAAATAATAAAACTTTAAAGTATATAGGACTTGTTATTAAGGTTAGTTCTGTGGTTTGTTTTTATTTATACTTCTATTTATACTTCTATTTATACTTCTATTTATACTTTTATTTATACTTCTACTTCTGAGTGACAACCCCAGCCCTTTTTATTTTGAAATAGAGTCTCACTAAGTTGCTGAGACTGGTCTCAAACTTGGGATCCTCTTATCTCAGCCTCTCAAGTGTTGGGTTTACAGGCATGCATCATTATCTCTGGCCTTTGGTTTGTTTGTTTGTTTATTTACTTATTTATTTATTTTTGTGGTACTGGGGGGTGGAATCCAGGGGCTTTACGTTCGGGCTATACTCCCAAACCTATTTTAGGAAACAGGGTCTCACTAAGTTGCTGAGAGCCTCACTAAGTAGCTGAGGCTGGCTCCAAACCTGCGCGAGCCTCCTGTCTCAGCCTCCCAAGTGGATTACAAGCCTGCGCCACCACGCCTGGCTTGTGGTTTATTTTTTAATACAGTGATGATCTAATACCAAATAAATGTTATCAGGTAGATTTATTGCCAATAACTGGATAAAATGGCTAAATTAATATCAACAATGTACTGAGATAATAGCATCCAAAATAAAATGATTGTAGAGTGCTAAGATATCAGTGTTACAGAAACTCACCTGTAAAATCTTTCATTTTCAGCATTACATTTTTTACATCAATCTTCCCATCAACTGCAAGAAACAGAAGTCACAGACCAGCAGTGTGAGACTGTTATTTTTCTATTTCTCTCCCTAGGACACTTCCTCCTAATGAGGATGCTGATATCTTAATTTTAGTTCTAGACAATTACATTTTTGTGTAATGAATACTTAGATATAAGAATTAGATATAAGAACTTATTCTTAGGTATTCTCTTATATTCTTTTACTCTGTTTCATGTATCTTATTATTTCTTCATTTAAAAAGGATTCAAATAGACTTTAAAAACAAAAAGCATTTAAAAAAGCATTCCAATGATAAGAAATTTGCCACAAGATGTACAATTCTGAACTAGTATGCACCTATGTATATATACCTATAGGTATATTATATATACATATATATATATATATATATATATATATATATACCTATATATGACCTATAGGTAATATAACCATAAACATAAGGAATTTTTCAAAATTATAAGAAATACAATATTCAAAATCATAATGGGATATTTTAATATATGTTTGTCCATAGTTAATAAAACAAACAGAGAAAAGTCATTCAGGTTATAAAAAATTTAAACAATAAGTTTAACAAACAATTTAATGAACATGTAGAAAACATTTTAAGCACATAAAGAACATTTATAGAGGCCGGGCGTAGTGGCGCATGCTTGTAATCCCAGCATTTGAGAGGTGCAGACTGGAGGATCATGGTTCGCAGGCAGCCTCAGATACTTAGGCCTTTCGCAACTCAGTGAGACCTTGTTTCAAAAACTAAAAAGATTAAAAAATAGGATTAGGGGTGTAACTTGGAGGTAGAATGCCCCTGGGTTCCTTCTCCAGTATTGCAAAATAAATAAATAAATAATTAAATAAATAAATAATTAAATAAATAAATAAAACAAAGAACATTTTTAGAAAATGACCATATACTGAACTTAGTCCTAACCTCAGTAAAATGTTAAAAATAGCAACAAGTAACTAAATATAATATTAAGAAAATAGTTACATTTACAGTAACAAAAATAACAACTCCCAGCTGGACGTGGTGGCATGCTTGTAATTCCAGGATTTGGGAGGCTGAGACAGGAGGATTGTGGTTCATGGACAGCCTCAGCAACTTTGCAACCCTGTTTCCAAAGAAAGAATAAAAAAATAGGGCTGGGGGTATAACTCGGAGATAGAATGCCCCTGGGTTCCATCTCCAGTACAGCAAAACAAAAAACAAAAACTCCCATTTTGTAGGCTCTCTCTTCAGATTCTTAATTGTTTTATTTTCTGTACCGAAACTTTTTTTTTTCTGTACTGGGAATTGAACCCAGGGGCATTCTACCTTCTAGCCACACCCCCAGTTTTATTTTTTATTCTTTATTTTAAAATAGAGTCTCACTAAGTTGCAGAGGGCCTCACTACTTAGCTTAGGCTGGCTACAAATCTGCAATCCTCCTATCTCAGCCTCCTAAGTACTGGGATTACAAACATATGCCACAATGTCCAGGTAAAAATTTTAATTTGATACCATACTATTTATTTATTCTTGGTTTTATTTCCTGAAGTTGGGGAGTCTTACTGAGGAAGTGTCTATCAGTGACCACATGCTGGAGAATTGGTCCTATGTTTTCTTCTAATAATTACAAAATTTCTGGTCTAATTTTAAGTCTTTGATCCACCTTGACTTGACTCTTATGCAGCATGAAGATGGGAGTTTAATTTTATTCTTCTACATATGGATATATAGTTTTTCCAGCACACTTTGTGAAAAGCTATCTTTTCTCCATCATGTTTTTGGCTCCCTTTTTAAAAAACCAACTGGCTCTAAGTGTGAGGGTTTGTCTCTGTATTTTCTATTATATTTCATTGGCCTATATGTCTGATTTTGTGCCAATATCATACTGTTTTTATTACTATACCCCTGTAGTATAATTTGAAATCAGGTATTGTAATGCCTCCAGCAAGAAAGTCAAGGGTCAGATGTTTTCTCTCATAAATGGAATTTAGAGAATAAGAAACAAAGGAGACTTCAAATAAAAGAGGAGATCAGTAGAATAGGCAAAGGGAATTGAGGTAAAAAGGGAGAAAAGGTTTTCTGGACTTGGATTAACAAAGAGAGAGGAAATGTCCTTATCTGAATTCTGACAGAAGCTTCCCAAGTTGCCTTATTGATATAAAATAAACACTGTTATTGGTCTGTGTATGCTATCCAACTCAAGCTTTCCAAAAACGAGTACATATTAATCCATAATGATGCTCACCATCAACTGGTAGGTTTTGTGAAAAATCTTCAAATTCTTTAGGTAAGAGAGAAACTCCCATATTTTTCAGGAATGTGTTCAGGTTTTTCACATCAACTTTTCCTCCTTTGGAGAGATAAAGTATCATTTGAAAATACACCAAAATGTGAGAAAATAACTTATTAATTCTTATGTGCTATGATTATCACTTTAATTATAAGATATAAGATCCAAGAAGACCTAGTCAAGGGTATAAGAACAGTCAACATGAAAACTAGATGTTGAACCTTATTTTCTGACTATATCATTTGTTCATACCAATATACTGCAGTTCTAAAGGGGATTGGGTAATTTTCCAGGTAACTAACATAGCCATAAATGTTGGGAAAATACATTTATGAGTTTTTCAATATAATAAAATTCATCTAAGTGAAAAATGAAGAATATCTCATCTTTCTCTATTTCTGCATTATCCTCTGCACTCACCTTTAAGAGTCTTTATACCATCCAGCAATCTTTTTTTATACACCTTTCCTTCAGCTATAAAAAAAGGCATAGTTCAGGTTTTAGAACAATAATTAGGATAATTTTCCTATTAAAAAAAAATTCTACAATTCTTCCTGTTCCACACTTTCAAAAGAAATTTATCTAATACATTCTAAATTAGTAATAAAGTTTGCTTACAGAAAGACTTTAATAAGAATAATCTGTTCACTTTTGCACAAAAGGCAATGATTACTGGCTTAAAATTTCTGAAACATATATCCTATTTACTTATTTGCAGTGCTGAGGATGGAACCCAGGGGCCTTCTACCTCTGGGCTACACTCCCAGACCTATTTATTTTTTATTTATTTATTTATTTTTGGTGGTACTGGGGGTGGAACCCAGAGACTTTCTACCTCCGAGCTATACTCCCAGCCCTATTTTATTTTATTTTATTTGAAACAGGGTCTCACTAAGTTGCTGGGAGCCTCACTAAGTAGCTGAGGCTGGCTTCTAACCTGTGCGATCCTCCTGTCTCAGCCTCCCAAGCGCGGGGATTACAAGCATGTGCCACCATGCCCAGCTTTCCCAGACCTATTTTTATTTTTGGAGTACTGGGGGTGGAACTCAGGGGCATTCTACCTCCGAGCTACACCCCCGGCCCTATTTTTTATTCTTTATTTTGAAACTGGGTCTCACTAAGTTGCAAAGGGCCTCACTAAGTGGCTGAGGCTGTTCACGAACCGCGATCCTCCTGTCTCAGCCTCCCAAATACTGGGATTACAAGCATGTACCACCACTTGCGGCCAGATTCTATTTTATATTTTATTTGAAAACAGAGTCTCACTAAGTTGCTGAGAGCCTCACTAAGTAGCTGAGGCTGACTTTGAACCTGTACAATCCTCCTGTCTCAGCCTCCCAAGTACTGGGATTACAAGTGTGCGCCACCATGACCAGTTTGTTTATTTATTTATTTATTTATTTTCAGTTTATTTATTTTTAACTTTGACTTACACTCTTTTTTTTTTTTTGGTTTGTTTGTGTGCGTTGTACCATGGATTGAACCCAGAGACATTTTACTTCTGAACTACACCCACAGTCCTATTTTTTATTCTTTATTTTGAAACAAGGTCTCACTAAATTGTCAAGGGCCTCACTAAATAGCTGCAGGTGGCTACAAACCTGCAATCCTCCTGTCTCAGTCTCTCAAGTACTGGGATTACAAGTGTGCGCAACCACATCTGGCTGATTTACCTTCTTTACTCCCCCCCCCTTTTTTGTAGTACTGGGGTTCCTGGAAGCCCTTCTACCTCCAGGCTACACTCCCAGACCTATTTTTTTTTTTTTTTTTTGGAAACAGGGTCTCTTAAACCAGCGTGGCTGGCTTCGAACCTGTGCCATCCTCCTGTCTCCGCCTCCCAAGCGCGGGGATTACAAGCGTGTGCCACCACGCCCGGCCTACTCTTCCCTTTTTACATCATCCCATTTACTCTCAGGAATATTTTTGCAACCAAAGAGAATGATACACATGCCATGTTGGCAGAAATTATTGAAATAGTTATTTGTTAGCTATAATAAAAATTAAGTAACCCATATTTTCTTTGGCAAAAATCTAGCAATTCTAAAGGTTTTAAATATTAAGAAAAACCCCTGGTAACAACTTGGTACTATTTTAGAAGAAAATCTCACAACTAAGTACTCTAAAGCTCTTTGAAAAATACATATATATTTTAAATACTTACCATCAAATGGTAGAGTTTTTACTAAATGTGAATATTCCTGATCTGTCAACTCAACTTGCATGTCTTTCAGAGCATCTTCTAGGTCATTGACATCTACCTGCTCTCCTAGAAAAGAGACAAATGGTGACAAAAAAGAATTTGAGAAAATAGTGATTTATTCAATTAATTGTGCAACACAGTTCAAATTTATATTCATCTTAACTAATTATGTAAACAGGTAAAAGTAAAACAATTTAGTATTTTTACAAGATAGAAATTTATTTATTTTTATTTTATTTTATTTTATTTTTGGTGGTACTGGGGTTCCTGGAAGCCCTTCTACCTCTGGGCTACACTCTCAGACCTATTTTTACATTTTATATTTGGAAACAGGGTCTCCTAAGTCAGCACATGCGGCTGGCTTCGAACCTGCGTGATCCTCCTGTCTCTGCCTCCCAAGCGCGGGGATTACAAGCATGTGCCACCACGCCCGGCTACAAGATAGAAATTTAAATATTTATTCTGATAGTTTTAAAATGATCACATTTGGAGTTGTACAATATGAGACACATAAGTTTCACCTAGAAAGATCCACAGATTACATGCCTTATGTCAATTAGCTAATTATTAAGTAATACAATGGACATAAGAATGCCAATAGCAAAAGCTTGACAGGAAATATGTTTCAGTAGCAGGCTGAGCTAGTATTACCCTGGTACTAAAGCCTGACAAGGACATGATAAGAATAAGAAAAGTATTAACTAATATCACTAATGAACATAGGCACAAAAAATTTCAACCAAATACCAGCAAACCAAATTCAAAAGCATATCAAAATATTTTTCCATATGACCAAGTGGGATTTTTCTCTGAAATATGATGATGGTCCAACATACACAAAGCAATCTATATGGTAAATCACATTAACAGAATAAAAAATGAAAGACAATAACTAAATGATCATTTTAATAGTGGCAGAAAAATAATTTGATAAAATTCAACAGTTAAAAATTCAAAATAAATTAGGTATAGGAGCAATGTTCGTGAAAAAGCCCAAAATGACAAGTGCACAGCTAATATTGTATGTAATGATGAAAAGCTGAAACTTTTTCTCTAAGATCAGGGCCAAGGCAAGGGTGTTCACACTTGTCAGTTCTATTTAGAGTACTAGAAGTCCTGGTCAGAGCAATTAGGCAAGAGAAAGAAATGAAAAAGTTTCCAAATTGAAAAGGACAAAGTTAAATTGTCTATGTTTACAGATAGCAGATCTTACATAAAGGGAACCCTAAGGATTACTAAAAATTTGTAAGAACTAATAAATGAATTCAGTGAAATTTTAAGATACAAAATGTTTCTACGCACTAATAATGAACTCTCTGAAAAAGAAAACCCAGTCACATTTATAATAGCTCATACACATAAAAAATAATACCAAGGAGTAAATTTAACCAAGGAGATGAAAGACCTGTATGCTAAAGACTATAAAACATTGATGAGAGAAACTGAAGACTACATAATTAAATGAAACAATATCTTGTGTTCATGGCCTGGAAAAATTAGTATTGTTAAAATGTCCGTACTACGCTGGGTATGGATGGCTCACACCTATAATCCCAGTACTTGGTGGCTGGGACAGAAGGATCACAGGTTTGAGGCCAGCCCCAGCAATTTAGTGAGGTCCTCAGCAACTTAGCGAGATGCTATTTCAAAATAAAATAAACATGTGCTGGAGGTGTAGTTCAGAGATAGAATGCCCCTGATTTTGATCCCCAGTACCCCCTCGCCCTACACAAATGTTCATACTGCCCAAAGTGGTCCACAGGCTCAGAGTAATCCCTATTAGAATTACAATGGCCCCAAACCTGTGATCCTTCTGTTTCAGTGACTCAAGTGTGGGACTACAGGTGTACATTTCCATGAGCAGCTGCCAACATTTTTTTTTTTTTTGCTAGAAAAACAATAGCTATCTTGGTACACTTTTCAAATGTAAAATTTGATAAAAGCAATACATGTAAGAGGATCTCTAAAGCATAGGAAAAAAAACCCTAAATAGACACTTTATTTAAATGGCATATGTGCCTACCTCAGAACAAAAGTCTGTCTCCAAAATAGTATCTCTAAGCTCCTGAACTTAACTTATCCTCCTCTCTCATATTTAACCACACTATTCACTAATGCTCCTACTCATCTGTATCTTCCCTGAACCCCTATAGAAGGAATCTTCATCATGGGTTTCTAGGAAAAAACTTTTTTTTAAATGATGCTCAGGAAAGTTCCTTCTATGCCTAACTTCTTCAGTGTTTTTTTTTTTTTTTTTTTTTTAACGTGAATAAGTGTTGAATCTTGTAAAATGCCAAATGCTTTTTTCTGTATATATTGAGATAATGTGATTTTTGTCCATAGTTCTGTCCATGTGATGAGTTACATTTACTGACTTGCATATGTTGAAAAAGCCTTGTATCCTTGGAATGAAACCAATAACAAACCCAAAGCCAACATCTTACTGAATGGAAAAAACAAAACAAAACAAAACAAAACAACAAAAAAAATAAACCACTGAAAGTATTTCCTCTAAAATCAGGAACAAGAAAAGAATGCTCACCGTTTCCATTTTTATTCAATATAGTACTTGAAATTCTAGCCAGAGCATTAAGGCAAGAGAGTAAATTAAAGGAATACAAATAGCAAAAGAAGAACTGAAATAATCTGTTTGTAGATGAAACGATTCTATATTTAGAAGATCCAAAAAACTCAACCAGAAGCTTTCTAGAGTTTATAAATTTAGTAAAGTAACCAGATGTGGAATCAAAAGCTTTTCTATATACCAACCATGAATCCATTGAAAAACAAATACAAAAATTTCATTCATAATAGTCTAAAAACATTTAGGAATAAATCTAACCAAAGAAGAAAAAGAACTCTACAATAAAAATTACAGAACACTAAATAAAGAAGATCTTAAAAGTTGGAAAGACCTCTCATGTTCTTGGATAGATAGAATAAATATTGTTAAAATGGCCATTCTACCAAAAGTGATCTACAGATTCAGTGCAATTCCTATCAAAATATCAATGCCATTCTTTACAAGGCAAAAAAAAAAATTCTAAAATTATTATAGAGGAACAAATGACCCAGAATAACCAAAGTACTTGTGGACAATAAAAATTATACCACAGAGCTATAGTAATAAAAAGAGTATCATGTTGGTACAAACCCAGATACATAGACCATTGGAATAGAAGAATCAGAAAAAAATTATTATACTTTATCTAATTATTTTTGTGGTACTGGGGGTGGAACCAAGGGGCTTTTCTACCTCTGCGCTATACTTCCAGACCTACTTTATACTTTATTTGGAAACAGGGTCTCACTAAGTTGCTGATAGCCTCACTAAGTAGCTGAGGCTGGCTTCAATCCTGTGTGATCCTCCTGTCTCAGCCTCCCAAGCACTGGGATTACAAACGTGTGCCATCACGCCTGGCTCTATCTAATTTTTTTTTTTTTTTTGGTTGTACTGGGGTTCCTGGAAACCCTTTTACCTCCTGGCTACACTCCCAGACCTATTTTTATACTTTTTTATTTGGAAATAGGGTCTCTTAAGCCAGGGCGGCTGGCTTCAAACCTGCGGGATCCTCCTGTCTCCTCCTCCCAACCGCGGGGATTACAAGCGTGCGCCACCATGCCCGGCTCTATCTAATTTTTTAACAAAGGAGGCAAGAACATACATTGGAGAAAAGACAGCTTTATCAATAATAATGTTTGAAAAATGGGATATCCATATCTAGAAGAATCAAATTAGACTCCTATCTCTCAAATGACATATGAGTCAACTCAAGAGGGATAAAAGATCTAGAAATTAAACCAGATACTTGGTAATTACTAAAAACACATATAGGACCAACTCCTTAACATATAGGCACTTGTAGAGATTTCCTCAGTAAGATCCTTAAAACTCAGGAAATAAAACCAAGAATCAATAAATGGGATGGCATCAAATTAAAAAAGCAAATCAAAGGAAACAATCATGAGTCTGAAGAGATAACCTACAGAATCAGAGATAATCTTTTCCAGCTATTTTTCTGATAGACTAATATCTAGACCATACAAAGAACTTAAAAAGCTTAACACTAGCCGGGCGTGGTGGTGCACGCTTGTAATCCCCCTGCTTGGGAGGTGGAGACAGGAGGATCGGGCAGGTTCCAAGTCAGCTATGCTGGTTTAAGAGACCCTGTTTCCAAATAAAAATATCAAATAGGTCTGGGAGTGTAGCCCGGAGGTAGAAGGGCTTCCAGGAACCCCAGTACCACAAATAAATAAATAAATAAATAAATAAATAAATAAATAAGCTTAACACTAAAAAACAAACCAGCTGGGCATGGTTGTGCACATTTGTAATCCCAGTACTTGGGAGGCAAAGACAGGAAGGATCACAGGTTCGAGACCAGTCTCAGCTACTAAGTGAGGCTCTCTGTAACTTAGTGATACCCTGTTTCAAAATTAAGAATAATAAAAAAAATATGGCTGGGGGTATATCTAGGAGGTAAAATGTGACTGGGTTCAATCCTCAGTATCACAACAAACAAACACACAAACAAAAATAACCCAATAAAAATGGCAATTGAAAGACACTTCTCAAAAGAAGAAATTAGAACATGGAAAATATTCAACATCATTAGCAATCAGGGAAATGATTCAAAACTACACTGAAATTTTCTCTAACCCCAGTTAGAATGACACTCATCAAGAATACAAACAGCTGGGCGTGGTGGCGCACGCTTGTAATCCCAGCATTTGGGAGTCTGAGACAGGAGGATCTAGGTTTGCAGACAGTCTCAGTGCCTTAGTGAGCCCCTTTGCAACTCAATGAGACCCCGTTTCAAAATAAAGAATAAAAAAATTGGGCTGGAGGGTGTAGCTCCAAGGTAGAATGCCCCTGGGTTCTACTCCCAGTACTGCAAAAACCCCCAAACCAACCAAACAAACAATTAATTGCCAAACTGTGGAACCAGCCAAGATGTCCATCAACAGATGAATAGATTACAAAACTATGGGATATGTATACAATGGAATTTTACTCAGCCATAAAGAAAAACAATTATGTCATTTGCAGGGAAATGGATGGAACTGTAGAACATTATGCTATGTGAGATTAGTCTGTCACTAAAAATAAGAAATTGGATGCTTTCCCTAATGTGCAGAAGCTAGGGAGAAAATGGGTCATAGGAGGAACTATAAACGATGAAGGAGAATCTATAGTAAATAAGGTGACTTAACTGAGGGGGATGGGAGAGGGGAAGAGGGAAATTCCCTAATGTACATGATGTACATTCACAAACATATCAATCAGTAAGCCAAACATGAGGAGGGAGGGGATGGGGTGGGAATTGGGGAAGGACTAAATGAGTGATGTGTGCTTGTATGCTCTATCATCACGTACTCCATTAAGATGTATGACTACAATGCACCAATAAAAATAAAAATAAACAATACAAACAATCAAATTTGAAAGAATATAAACAATAATAAATACTGGTGAGGATATGGGGAAATAGACACTCTTATACACTGGTGGTGAGATTGTAGAATTAGTACAACCACCGTGGAAATCAGTGTGGAGGTTCTTCAAAATACTAGGAATGGAACTTCCAGATGAGCCAGTTATACCACTCCTTGGTGCTTATCCAAAATAATTAGACTTGGTCTATTATAGTGATGCATGTATACCTCTGTGTATAGCAACACAATTTCCAACAGCTAACTTATGAAGCAAGCCTACATGTCAACAAATGAATGTATAAATAAAATGTGGCATATATTCACAATAGGTTTTTATTCAGCCATAACACAATTTTGTCATTTGATGGAACATTAGAGTAACATGTTAAGCAAAATTAGCCAGACCCAGAAAGTCAAGTGTCAAGTTTCCTTTCATATGTAGCTAGAGAGAAAACATAAAAAATGAAATTTCTTAAAATAGATGGGAGACCAGCAGAGGGGAAGGAGACTGGGGAAAGCAAAGGACGGAAGGGAAAGGGAAAGTACTGGGGAATAAAATTGATCAAATTATATGTATTTATTAGTGTCACAATGAATTACACATATGTATAATCATGATATAACAATAAAAAAGACCACCACTACCACCACCAAAAACAAAAGAACCAGGATACAATCATCCTGACTAACACTGAAACATCAGCTCATCTCAGGGAGAAGCAGAAAGAGTGAAGGAGTCTAGATTATTTCGGATGGTCTCTTTTGTTTTATTATTTTTTGAGGAAGTACTAAAAGGTGGAATTAAGACTAAATACATTTCTATACTATTAAGAAAAGTCTGTTGTTATTGCTATAGAACATTATTAAATGAATTCAAATTATAAAAAACAAAATATGTCCTGTATCTTCTATTATTAGACAGCAACAAAGATGAGAAGATATCTGCTGTATTGTGCAGAGGAAACACCAGACTTAGAAATACAACACTACGTATTGTTTATAATAAAATTTTATCTTTATAATATAGGAGAAAAATACTACATGTAATAAAAAGCTAATATAATTGCCCAGAAAATTATGATGTTATTGATAACCTATCTCAAATCACTATGTCTGCAGAGATCAGTTATTATTTAAATTTCAAAATATCTTAAGCTTTGTGCAAAGACCTAATACTTGTGTTTGTTACAAGAGCATAGGTGGCCCAAAGCAGGTATAGGAAAATGCCTAATTAATGAAAGGCTAAAATGTGAAAGTATGAAAAGCATGAAGGGATGGTGGGAAATAGCATTAAAACTGTAAATAAGTAATTTCACACTTACCTAAAACAGCACTTAAGTTTTCCATCAGTTCATTTACTTTTACTGTCCCTTCAGCTATAAGACAAGGCAAAATTCAGACAATAATAAGGCCAAACTCAGAAAAAAAAACACAAAGCACTATGTACTTAAATTATGAAGTAAAGTCTCAATGAAACTATTCACTGTATCTTTAAAAAAATTAATATTGGACTTCATCGGATAGCTCCACTAACCGCAATATGGACCAAGATTTTTTGGACCATTAAATTGATCTTAGACATTCTCCCAAATCTTTTGAATGCATTCTGTTTCTAATTTCATGTTTCTCTTGGAATGGCTGATAACACATATTGATATATATTTAAGACCACTGTTTATGTTATTATGTTTTATTTATATTTTTTGGTGGTACTGGGGTTCCTGGAAACCCTTCTACCTCGGGGCTACACTCCCAGACCTATTTTATACTTTTTTTTAAAATTGGAAACAGGGTCTCTTAAGCCAGCGCGGCTGACTTGGAACCTGCGTGATCCTCCTGTCTGCCTTCCAAGCGTGGGGATTATAAGCATGCACCACCACGCCCAGCATGTTATTATGTTTTATACAGGTAGGAAAAGACATGAATAAATTTCAGGAAAAGAGCAATGAAGAGCACAATGTGTGGCAAACTACAGCTTTTTAATCTTGCTTGAGGGGAAAATACCACATTGGAAGTAAAAATGAATAGTGAAAAGAGGCTGAAAGATGTCAATAAGACCCGGTACAGTGAGCAGTTTGTCTTTAGACCCTGTGGATCTGGGAATATAGCAGTGGAACAAGAATCCTGGTTCTCTGAAGTTTGTATTAGTTTGTTTTGTTCATGGATGTATTACTAAGATTTAAACAGAGACTGGGGACTTCCGGGAAGATGGCGACCGAGAAAAGCGGGGCTTAAGAGCCCCGCTAACAACCAATCTCCATTACCACAAAAAGAGCGCCTTTCATAGCCAGAAAACACCATCACCAGAAACAAAAAAATCACCATTCTCCAGAGAGAAAGCGGACTGAGAACAGAGCTCAGAGCCACAGAGGAGATAACCGGCCTCACGCCCGAGGACGCGGCAGCAGCGCCATACTGCCAGCGGCAGCGGCAAATTCACCGGACGACTACAGCAAGCCGAGGTGAGCCGCTGCGGAACAGCCAGGTGGGATTTCTCGCCGCAGGTAAAATCTAAAGCTCCCAGTGGCTTAGCTCAGCACACGCCGCAGGGATTCAGAGTGGAAATCAAAACCAAGAAGAAATACGCCAGCCTCACGGCCGAGGGCGTGGCAGCGGCGCCATATTGCCACCGGCGGCAGCAGCAGAGAATTCACCGAATCCAGTACAGCTCCATCTGCATACTCAAGAACAGTGAGTCAAATTGTGGGCCACAGAGGAGAAATCCCAGTACTGTACTCCCTGGGACTTGACCCAGTGGGGGAGGGGCGGTGGCAGAGATATCACACCATAGGAGAACGTGCAACCTGGCACCCCCCACAGTCTAAAGCAGCCTCTATCGACTCTCTGGGTCGGAGACTCTGTGATACAACCCAGTAAAGGAGTAGTGGGGTCTGAGATACTACAGACTCGAGATCCAGAGCACCTTAGTGAAGTCATAGTGACCCAAGGGAAGAACCCAGAGAAGGCACAAACTTCCGAAATCATGGGAAAGAGAAATAATACTGGAGCAATGAATACCCACAATCCCACAACATCAGAACCCAATAAAACAGAAAATCAGAGATTTCTAGAAGATCAAATCAGGAAAATAACTGTAGAAATAATAGAGGTGCTTCGAAAAGAACTCAGAGAGAGCCAGAAAGAGATAAAGGATGCAATTAATGAAGTAAAGGCCTCAATTCAAAGCACAAACAACCGATTAGACCACATGGAGAACAGAATCTTGCTCTTAGAAGATGATCATTCCAAAAATGAACGCATAGTTTCTAATCTAGGAAAAAATATCCGACAGCAGGAATCTGATATTGAAGAAATATGGGCCCATTTTAAGAGAGCTAACCTAAGAATAATTGGAATAGAGGAGGGAAAAGAAAGTGAAACCAAAGGGATCAACAATCTCTTCAAGGAAGTAATAGCAGAAAATTTTTCAAACATAGAGCAAGAGATTGATACACAGATCCAGGAAACTTATAGAACTCCCTTTAGACAGGATCCGAGAAGAGGATCCCCACGCCACATAATTGTCAAAATGACCAATGTGGAAGCCAAGCAGAGAATCTTAAAGGCAACAAAAACAAAGGGCCAAGTGACATTCAGAGGCAAGCCAATTAGAATCACTCCAGACTTCCCAAACCAAGTCATGAGAGCCAGAAGGGCCTGGAGTAACATATTCCAAACTCTGAAAGAAAACAACTTCCAGCCAAAAATTTCCTACCCAGCAAAACTTTCTATCAAATTAGATGGAGAAATAAGAAGCTTCCATGACAAACAGAAACTGAAGGAATTTTTGTCTTTAAAACCAGCACTAGAGAAAATACTCAAAGAGATTAACTACAAAGAAGAAATAGGTAACACACACCAGAACCAGAGAAACAAGAGTTTCCATCCAACAGTCAACTAAGATTGGTTATCTGTGGAGATTCATTACTTATGTTAGTCTTTTACCTATCTCTAAATGGTATTGTTTGCCTTTATTGTTGTTAATTTTTAGGATTTCTAGTTGGAATATTAATATACCTTCAGATATAACATTTGGAAATATTTTATCCCATTCTATTAGTAACTGTTAACTTTGTTTACATTGTCTTTGGATATACAATATATATATTTTTTTTTATTTTTTAGGGAGTTTGTTTACTCTTCTGTTGCCTGTGCCATTGAAATCATATCCAAGAAATCACTGCCAATTTCAGTGTTGTGAGGTTTTATGACCCAGATTTTCTCCTAAAAGTTTATAGTCTTAAGATTTATATTTAGGTCTTTTATCTATTTTGAGTTAATATTTGTATATGGGATTAGGTAAGGGTCCAACTTTATTCTTTTCCATGTAATTATTATGTTTCAACAATATTTAGTTAAAATATTATTATTTCTACCACCAAATGTTCATGAAAACCTTGTCAAAAATAACTTGACAATATAGGGAAGAATTTAGCTCTAGGCTTTTATTTAACTCCAATGGTTTATATATCTGCCTTTAGAATAGTAGTACACTGTTTCAATTATTGTAGCTTTATATGGTTTGAAATAAAAAAATATATCTTCTAGTTTTGTTCTTTTTCAAGATCATTTTGGGTATCTAGAGTCCATATTCCATATTAGGATAGAGTTTTTTTCTGAAAAATAAATATATAAATATTTGATAGTTTCACCTAAAAAATAGAAAAAAAAATATTCTCTGGTAAGAAAGAAAGTAAAAAGAAATATTGAAATGTTATCTTTAAGTCATCAAAAGCTTGGTATCAGACAAATGAAACTGTTATGTGAGATTATCATTTTTAATTTTGGATAAATTGCTATAATACTAGATGTCAACCACTAAGCCAAGCATGGGAGGGAGGGATGGGGAGAAAATGGGGTGGGGATCGGGTGGGAGCTGACTGGGCGATGTGTGCATGTATGTCTACAAAAGTTTGTATCCCACTATGATGTATGAAATCAGTGCACCAATAAAAAAAATAAACAGAGACTGGTACATATTCAGGTATTCAATAGATATCTATTTCATAGAAATCTGTATCAATATTAAAAATATCATGAGTAAACTAATTAGATAAAAATAACTTATAAAAATGCTTTGTACCATTCCTGAAACACAGTTAAGACTCAATGCCTGCAAGCCATGAGGAGGGGTCCTTATGTGGAGTTTTAAATTGAGGAATAACATCATCAGATTTTCAGTTTAGCTCTATCTTCCTGGAAAGATTATGTAGAATGAATTAAGGCAACAGTAAAAGACCAACTGGGTGGCTTTTGACAACAGGGATGATGAGAGTATGAATTGAGGGTAACATAGCAAAGACAAAGAGATTTTTTTTTTTTTTTTTTTTTTTCTGGCTATACCATTTTATTTTTTTTATTTTTTTTTCAAGAAAAGAAACATTTATTATTTGCATTGATTGTTCCATTCAATTCAACAAATTTATACATGAGTGAGTAAAACATAGTTTTCATTAAGAAGATTACATTCTGTTAGGATGTGGTAGGCACTAATGATTTTTTTTTTTGTTTTGTTTTTTTTTGTTTTGTTTTTTTTTAAATTTTATTTTATTGGTGCACTGTATTCATACATCATAGTGGGATACAAACTTTTGTAGACATACATGCACACATCGCCCAGTCAGCCCCCACCCGATCCCCACCCCATTCTCTCCCCATCCCTCCTTCCCATGCTTGGCTTAGTGGTTGACATCTAGTATTATAGCAATTTATCCAAAATTAAAAATGATAATCTCACATAACAGTTTCATTTGTCTGATACCAAGCGTTTGATGATTTAAAGATAGCATTTCAATATTTCTTTTTGCTTTCTTTCTTACTAGAGCATATTTTTTTCTGTTTTTTTAGGTGAAACTATCATATATTTATATATTTATTTTTCAGAAAAAAATCTATCTTAATATGGAGTATGAATTCTAGATACCCAAAACGATCTTGAAAAAGAACAAAGCTAGCAGATATATATTTTCTGATTTCAAACCATATAAAGCTACAATAATTGAAACAGTGTAGTACTGTTCTAAAGGCAGATATATAGACCATTGGAGTTAAATACAAGCCTAGAGCTAAATTCTTCCCTATATTGTCAAGTTATTTTTGACAAGGTTTCCACGAACATTTGGTGGTGGAAATGATAATCTTTTAACTAAATATTGTTGAAAAATAATAATTACATGGAAAAGAATAAAATTGGACCTTTACCTAATCCCACATACAAGTATTAACTCAAAATAGATAAAAGACCTAAATATAAATCTTAAGACTATAAACTTTTAGGAGAAAATCTGGGTCATAAAACCTCACAACATTGAAATTGGCAGTGATTTCTTGGATATGATTTCAATGGCACAGGCAACAGAAGAATATACAAACTCCCTAAAAAATAATAAAAATATTGTATATCCAAAGTCAATGTAAACAGAGTTAAAAGTTACTAATAGAATTGGATAAAATATTTCCAAATGCTATATCTGAAGGTATATTAATATTCCAACTAGAAATCCTAAAAATTAACAACAATAAAGGCAAACAATACAACTTAGAGATAGGTAAAAGACTAACATAAATAATGAATCTCCACAGATAACCAATCTTAGTTGTCTGTTGGATGGAAACTCTTGTTTCTCTGGTTCTGGTGAGTGTTACCTATTTCTTCTTTGTAGTTAATCTCTTTGAGTATTTTCTCTAGCGCTGGTTTTGAAGACATAAATTCCTTCAGTTTCTCTTTGTCATGGAAGCTTCTTATTTCTCCATCTAATTTGATAGAAAGTTTTGCTGGATAGGAAATTTTTGGCTGGAAGTTGTTTTCTTTCAGAGTTTGGAATCTGTTACTCCAAGCCCTTCTGGCTCTCATGACTTGGTTTGGGAAGTCTGGAGTGATTCTAATTGGTTTGCCTCTGAATGTCACTTGGCCCTTTGTTTTTGTTGCCTTTAAGATTCTCTGCTTGGCTTCCACATTGGTCATTTTGACAATTATATGGCGTGGGGATCCTCTTCTCGGATCCTGTCTAAAGGGAGTTCTATAAGTTTCCTGGATCTGTGTATCAACCTCTTGCTCTATATTTGGAAAATTTTCTGCTATTACTTCCTTGAAGAGATTGTTGATCCCTTTGGTATCACTTTCTTTTCCCTCCTCTATTCCAATTATTCTTAGGTTAGCTCTCTTAAGATGGGCCCATATTTCTTCAATGTCAGATTCCTGATGTTGGAAATTTTTTTCTAGATTAGAAACTATGCATTCATTTTTGGATTGCTCATCTTCTAAGAGCAAGATTCTGTTCTCCATGTGGTCTAATCGGTTGTTTGTGCTTTGAATTGAGGCCTTTACTTCATTAATTGCATCCTTTATCTCTTTTTGGCTCTCTCTGAGTTCTTTTCGAAGCACCTCTATTATTTCTACAGTTATTTTCCTGATTTGATCTTCTAGAAATCTCTGATTTTCTGTTTTATCAGGTTCTGATGTTGTGGGGTTGTGCACATTCATTACTCCAGTGTTATTCCTCTTTCCCATGATTTCGGAGGTTTGTGCCTTCTCTGGGTTCTTCCCTTGGGTCACTATGGCTTCACTTAAGGTGCTCTGGATCTCGAGTCTGTATTATCTCAGACCCCACTACTTCTTTACTGTGTTGTATCACAGAGTCTCCGACCCAGGGAGTCGATAGAGGCTGCTTTAAACTATGGGGGGTGCCAGGTTGCACGTTCTCCTATGGTGTGATATCTCTGCCACCACCACTCCCTCACTGGGTCAAGTCCCAGGAGGCACAATACTGCGATTTCTCCTCTGTGGCCCGCAATTTGACTCACTGTTCTTGAGTACGTAGATGTAGTTGTACTGGACTCGGTGAATTCACTGCTGCTGCCGCCGCCAGTGGCAATATGGCGCCTCTGCCACGCCCTCGGCCATGAGGCTGGCGTATTTTTTCTTCTCTGGTTTTGTTTTCCACTCTGAATCCCTGCAGCGTGTGCTGAGCTCAGCCACTGGGAGCTTTAAATGCTGTCTGCGCCGAAAGATTCCGCCTGGCTGTTCCGCAGCGGCTCACCTGGCTTGCTGTAGCCGTCCGTTGAGTTCGCCGCTGCCGCCGGCAGTATGGTGCTGCTGCCGCGTCCTCGGGCGCGTGTGTCTCCTCTGTGGCCCTGAGCTCTGTTATCAGTCCGCTTTCTCTCTGGAGCCTGGTGGGTTTTTTTTTGTTTTTCTGGTGATGGTGTTTTCTGGCTATGAAAGGCGCTCTTTTTGTGGTAATGGAGATTGGTTGTTAGCGGGACTCTTAAGCCCCGCTTTTCTCGGTCGCCATCTTGAATCTCATCTCAGACAAAGAGATTTTTTAAGAGATATTTTTTAAGAGGAAGAAAATGAGGGGGCACCAGCAGCTAAAGATTACTTGTGGAGGATCACATGGGTAGTTGTTGGTGATAATGATGGCATTAAGATAGAAAAAAAATCAAGAATTAGGAGCTATAAGTTTACTTTTTACATGCTAAATTGAACTGCTTGTGGAAAAGTCTAAGTGTTAACCGGTATTTGTTGATGAAGGAGCTCTCTTTAAGACCTCCATGGTCTGAACTTTACTGTGAATTCCTATAATCAGACTGATGTCAATGGCATGCCAGACTTTTACAGCTACATTTTATATGGGTTGAATTGTTGAGTTTGTTTCCAGACTTGTTAATAAATAGTCCCACTTTTTGTCAAATTAGTGATGTTTTACTCATATAAACTTGGCAAACTGTATATAAAAAAGGGAATTTCCCCAATAAAAACCAAGTTGAATAATTTAGAAAGTTTTGGTTCAGGCAAATTGCTAAAAAAGTTATGTTGAATTGAGATGGGTAACTATAAAACATCTGGAGAAAGAATTAAAATCCAGATTCTCACTGTAATTTCTAACCAACTTTTTAAAAATCACTTTAATTCTCTTAAAAGACACTGAAATTGGTAGTGTAGATGATAAACATGTTTATGGACATATTGTATCCAAGAAGCATGCCTGCATTAAATAAAAATGGCCTTGGCTCTATTTTTCATTCAAGTAAAATATTTAAGGTATACATACTATCACACTATCTCATGGTTATAATTCCTTGCTTAAATGGATTTTTCGGTTATCTGAACAATCATTTGTCCTAGTCATGCTAGAATAAAAGGACTTTACTATTACTGACTGAAAATTATGGGTTAAGTCTAGGTTTGAGATAAATGATTTAAAACTTTAAACATACAGTATATGGGAAAGTAAACTTTTCCAGAAGAAATGTGGTTATGGAAAAAACAATAGACTAAAATAGGATTATTATATCACTATCGTTTAAGACAATGTTTTTAAGAATGTTTGATTGTAAGCTACACTAAGAACTCTAAACACATCACAACACACACATACACACACACCTGGTCATAATGCTTCATGAAACATCTTACTGTATAACATATGCTCTGATATTTTATCTTCTGTAGTATTCCATTAAAAATACTTAATCCAAATGCCGAGCGTGGTGGCACACGCTTGTAATCCCCGTGCTTGGGAGGCAGAGACAGGAGGATGGCGCAGGTTCGAAGCCAGCCGCCCTAGCTTAAGAGACCCTGTTTCCAAATAAAAAAGTATAGGTCTGGGAGTATAGCCTGAAGTAAAAGGGTTTCCAGGAACCCCAGTACCACCAAAAACAAAACAAAACAAAAAACAAAAAACCCTTAATTCTCTGGTTTGAGAGGGGAAAAAAACTTCTTTAAAAAGTGAGCCTTAGGAATGGCAGAGAAAAAAGTTAATTAATGGACAGTATATTTCACAGCATCTGACAATAAAGATGTAATAAAAAATATTTTAGCCAGGCATAGTGGCACATGCCTCCTGTAATCTTACTACTTGGGAAGCTGAGATGAAAAATCCCAGTTTGGAGGATAGCCTCAGCAATGTAGCAAGACTCTCAGCAACCTAGAGAAATTCTGTTTCCAAACAAAAAATAAAAAGGGCTAGGAGTGTAGCTTGGAGGTAGAATGCCTCTGGGTTCAATCTCCAGCGCGTGCGCGCGCTCCCTCTTCTCTCTTCTCTCTCTTCTCTCTTCTCTCTTCTCTCTTCTCTCTTCTCTCTTCTCTCTTCTCTCTTCTCTCTTCTCTCTCTCTCTCTCCTCAATGATCAAGTAAGGAATAGATGAGTGGCATATATTGGATTTTTCTTTTAGGATATTGTAGTAAGATAAATGATAATATCTTTTTTTTTTTTTTGGTGGTACTGGGGTTCCTGGAAGCCCTCCTTCCTCCGGGCTACACTCCCAGACCTATTTTATATTTTTGAAACAGGGTCTCTTACGCCAGCACGGCTGGCTTCGAACCTGCGCGATCCTCCTGTCTCCGCCTCCCAAGCGCGGGGATTACAAGCGTGTGCCACCACGCCCGGCTCGATAATATCTTTTAATAGAGTGGTGAATATGGGAACCAGTTGCTTTGGAAGAAGATGTGAGATGATCCTTTTTACTTGTAAAACTTCCATTCTGTTTTTTGTTTTGTTTTGTGGTGCTGGGAAACCAGGGGCATTCCACCTCCGAGCTACACCTTCAGCCTGATTTTTTTATTCTTTATTTTCACACAGGTCCTTACTAAATTGCGGAGGGCCTCACTAAGTAGCTGATGCTGGCCGTGAACCCCAATCCTCCTGTCTCAGCCTCCCAAGTACTGAGATTACAAGCGTGCGCCACTACAACAGGCCCTTTCTGTTTTGAATTCTACTTCCTCCTCATTCCCTGGCTAAACAAAATCCTGGCTTTATTTTGGGTAGTGCTTATTGTACACATGGGAAGAAATTGGATTTTAGATTAATGGAAATAAAGAGAAAAGATTTTTTTCCTTTGGAAACTGAGCTCTTTAATCTTTTGAAAAGTCTTTGATATTTTGAGTCTGGTTGGAGAAATTTTTATTTTCAAGTCTCACTAAGTACTTCTTAAAAAGTATAAACCGGCCAGGCATGGTGGCGCACGCTTGTAATCCCAGCATTTGGGAGGCTGAGACTGGAGGACCGCGGTTCTTGGACAGTCTCAGCTACTTAGTGAGGCTCTCTGGAACTTAGTGAGACCCTGTTTAAAAATAAAGAATAAAAAATAGGGCTGTGGGTGTAGCTTGGAGGTAGAATGCCCTTGGGTTCCATCCTCAGACCCGAAAAAAAATAGTATAAACCGGGCATGGTGATTTATGCTTGTAATCCCAGCATTTGGGAGGCTGAGACAGGAGGATTGTGCAGGTTCGAAGCCAGCCTCAGCTACTTAGTGAGGCTCTCAGCATCTTAGTGAGACCCTGTTTCCAAATAATATGTAAAATAGGTCTCAGAGTGTAGCCTGGGGATTGAAAGCCCCTGGGTTCCATCCCCAGTACCACAAAAAAAAAAAAAAAAAAGAAAAAGAAAAAAAAGTATAGGACATTATAGTGCTCACCATCATCTGGCAGTTTTTCTGTTAGATCCATGAATTCTTGCTCCGTGATCTTGATCCCCATGTTTTCTAAAAAAGTATCCATCTTATTGACATCAACATTGCCTTCTAAGTAAGGGACAAGAAAAGAATATAGTAAATGAAATGATTCTCAAATTGAACTATGCATTCATTCTATTGTAATATTCATGTTTTTTACTGATGAGCATACATTTTATTACAACTAAAAATTCATCCATTTCCTAGTATCAATGTTAAAATTTCAAGATGAACACCAAAACTTCAAGCTTATCCAATAAATACAAGAATATAAATATGATAATAAAAATTTCCCCAAATTTTATGGAACAAAGACTACAGAGCAAAATTTTCTTAAAAAAGTTGAAAAGCTGGGGCTAAAGTTGAGTGACTTTCTGCAAAACAGGAATTATTTTTATTGCCTGTACTTGAAAATTAAATAATCAAAATTTAATTCGTAGCCAGGCGTGGTGGCACATGCTTGTAATCCCCGTGCTTGGGAGGCGGAGACAGGAGGATCCACAGGTTCGAAGCCTGCCTTGCTGGCTTAAGAGACCCTGTTTCCAAATAAAAATATAAAATAGGTCTGGGAGTGTAGCCCAGAGGTAGAAGGGTTCCATCCCCAGTACCACCACCAAAAAAAAAAAAAAAAAAAAAAATTCATATGTGACCACTTTCACTATCTTTTGCTTTTGAGTTAAAAAGATTTTGTTGGTGTTTCTTTGAGGCTGAGTGAGGAAAAATACAAGGAAGTCTAACAGTTTTGCCAAATCATAGCACAGAAAACCATTTGGTAAATTTTAAGGTCTACTGAAAAAGCATAAATAAGGACTCAGTAATATAAGAAACAAGTATTTTGATTTTAACAGTAGAAATAATGGTTAAGACTAAGTATTTTCATCTTTCTTTTTACTCACGTTTGAGAGATTTTAGGGCTTTCATCAACCTTTTCTCATATATTTTTCCATCGTCTATAAGAAAGTGGGACATTTTGGAAATAGAGTCAAAAGATAGTATACATCTCTTAATTTCAGCAAAAAAGAAATTTTAAAATAAGAAGGAACATATCGAGTGCAAAATAGTTAATAGGTCAAAATATTCACTCTGTGGTACATGAGTAAAATTAAAATAATAATACAATGAGATGTCTGCCCTTTTCTTGTACTGGAAATGTAAGGAAAATAATATTCTCAATTGCTGCCTGTGGGAGTTCAAATTACAATAACTTTCCTAGAAGGAAATTTGATATAATAAGCAAAATATCTTGCATTTCACAACTTTACTTAAAGGAATTAAATATCAAGAAATTTTAGAATGTTTGTGAAGATTTAGCCACAGGATGCTAAATAAAAGAAACAAAAGTTTATATATAAAAAGGGACATATATTCACATATATTTCCAGGGAAGAAATATATATCTTAAGATTTGACAGTAGTTACTACTTTGAGATAGGAGCAGAGATTGTTTATTTTGTTTATCTACTTTATTAAGGTTTTCTATGGTAAATATACACATTAACATTGTGAAAAATAAGAGTTATATTATCTAGCAATTCTCTATACATCATGCATCAAAAAACCACTAAAAGAAAATGCATGAAAATGTTAACTTGTTAACTTTGAGTTATGGAATTAAAAATATTTTTATGGCCACCACCTCCAGCCTGAGCCTGCGCCCAAGCCCAAGCCCAAACCAGCGTGTTCCCACCTGGGCAGCCTGAGGCCTGGCCATGAGACAGGGCGGCCCGGCCCAGCTTACGACCCCCAAACAGACTAGGGAATACGGCAGAAGAAATTCAGTAACTCTGACCTGTGAGATTCATCGCAACACACAAAAAAAGCACAAGCCAGCTGCAGACATGGTGGCCACAGGCGCCTATTGAGCCACTGGCCCAAAAAGGATTTTTGGACGTTGCAGTCCTGGCAGTCCGAGAATTGTCCAAGAGTCTGAAAGTGGCCATAGAACTCTAACATCTTAAGCTGCGAGTTCACCCGAGCACCTGAGCGGCACAGTTTGCACACCAGAGGAGGCACCCGCAAAGGTGCTGGGAGACCTTCAGAGACCCGGACCCCTGGACTTGCCATGCTCCCGGAGAATCAGCATTATATAGAAGATCTGCCAGCCCTTCAGAGCCCCAGATTGGGCTGCCAGGTAACAGCATGAGCTCAGATGAGCCACAGGAGCCAGCTCGCACACAGTGAGTGCTACCAGACACAGCGATAACCGAGGGCGCCAGTGTACACTCAGAGGGGCACCTTCAACTCCACTGACACAGCAAGGGTGCTTAAGGCGTGACACCTGCACGGGGCCAGAAGGGGTCGCTCCAAGCAAATATGAGACATTGGCATATACACTGTATATTAGTAAAATAGTAGAACTGTTTCTTTTTCTTTCTTTTTTTTCTTTTTTTGCTGATTTTTGTTTTATTTATTTATTTGTTTTTTGTTTTTTTTTGGTTTTCGGTTTTTTTGGCGATTATTTATTTTTCTTTTTTTACTTTTATTTGGGTTTCTTGTTTGGATCTTTTACTTCCTATCACATGGTTGTTAGTTTGTTTTATTTTATGTTTATCCTGTTTATTCTCTTAACCCTTTTTGTTCTCTCTTGGTGGTTCATCTTTGTTTTGTCGATATTGTTGTTTATATTTGATGTATAATAGTCTTTTTTGTTATTTTAGTCTTATTTTGTTACTTTATCTGTTTGTCTTTGCTCTTTCCCCCTACTCCCTCTACAAAAGTCTACAATTTAGACTATCAACTATCTTCCCTCAAAACTTTCTCTTTGTCCCCTAACTGTATCTCTTTGTTTAACACACACAGTTTCTCACATCTCCATACTTAAATATTCTAATAAATACAAGAGTCCTACTATCTAACCTTCTCCCATTCTCAACCTGATTCAACCTTATTATACTTATTCTTTCACAACCTAATTATATCTTCTACCTTATCTGATGCCTGCACCCATTACAGTAGCTACTCTACCATCACTCAACCTTCACCACTCACAAAAGTACTGCTTACCTGTTGACTCTTCTAAATTCCTACTACTAAGACTGGACTAAACATAATACCTACAAGCGATGGGAAGACACCAGAAAAACAGGCCTGAGAACTTTGAAAATATGAGAACCAGGAATACTAGAGAAATGACAGAAGTCACGAATACTGATCTACAAGAAATGCAAGAAGGGGAGTTCTGAATCTTGATCTACAATAGGATGAAAGGATTTAAAACAAGTCTAGAGGAGATGAAAGATGAGTTAGAAACACTCAGAAAGAGGTCAATAAATGAAATGAAGACAGCAATAGAAAGAAATTCAGGAAGATTAGATGAAATGGAAAGTTGCATATCACTGTTAGAAGACAGTTCATCCAAAACCAAAAGCACAGTCAACAGTATACAGAAGTCATTACAGCTAGCTGGGCGTGGTGGCGCAGGCTTGTAATCCTCACGCTTGGGAGGCCAAGACAGGAGGATCATGCAGGTTTGAAGCCAGCCTCAGCTGGTTTAAGAGACCCTGTTTCCAAATAAAATATAAAATAGGTCTGGGAGTGTAGCCTGGAGGTAGAAGGCCCCTGGGTTCCATCCACAGTACCACCAAAAAAAGAAAAAAAAAAGTCATTACAGCAACAAAACCTAAACATCCAGCAAATTTGGGACAATATGAAGCACCCTAACATATGGATGAAAGGCACTGAAGAAGGGATAGAGGTACAGACCAATGGTATCCATAATCTCTTCAGAGAAATAATATCAGAGAATTTTCCAAACATGGAAAGAGACTTAGATCTTCATGTCCAGGAGACATATAGAACATCATTAAGACAAGATCAAAGAAGGACCTCCCCATGCCACATAATTGGCAAAATGACCAACATAGAGCCCAAGGAAGGAATCTTAAGAGCAGTGAGAACAAAAGGATGTGTGACATATAGAGGCAAAACAATAGAATCACCCCAGACTATACAACCCAGGTAATGAATGCTAGGAGAAACTGGTATAACGTGATTCAGACCCTGGAAGAAAATAACTTCTAACCAAAACTACGATATCAAGCAAAACTACTATTCAAAATTGAGGGAGAAACAAGTGTTTCAAGATAAAAAGAATCTCAAAATATTCATGAATTCAAAGCCAACACTAGAGAAAATTCTTAAAGAAATAAACCATAAAGAAGAAAAAAGAAGCAGACTTCAGAACCAGAGAATAGAGGAAGTTGATAAGTGGGCCATTTGAGTAAAGAAGAAAGACCAAATTACCAAACATAAGACAGAACACAAAATGGCAGAAAACAAAAATCATATTTCAATAATATCTCTTAATTTCAAAGGACTTAACTCACCAATCAAAAGACATAGACTGGCAATGTGGATTAAGAAACATAATCCAAATATATGCTGTCTGCAAGAAACTCACCTTACAGCCAAAGACATTCACAGACTGAAAGTGAAAGGATGGAAAAAGATATACCATGCTATTGGAGACAAAAAAAGAGCAAGGGTAGCAACCCTGATATCCAACAAAACAGACTTTAAACTAAAACACATCAGAAGAGACAAAACAGGGCACTTCCTTTTATTAAAAGCAACAAATACACCAAGAAGATATAATGATAGTAAATGTTTATGCCCCAAATGTGGGTGCAACCACATTTGTAAAACAAACCCTTCTGGACATCAGATCTCAAATAGACCCAAATACAGTAATTCTGGGAGACTTTAATACACCTCTCACACCACTGGATCGATCTTCAAAGCAGAAGATGAGTAAAGACTCTTTAGAACTAAAGAAAACTATAAACCAAATGGACATAATAGACATTTATAGAACATTTCTGCCAGGAACTACAGAATACACATTCTTCTCAGCAGCTCATGGAACCTTCTCCAAAATAGATCACATCCTGGGACACAAAGAAAGTGCCAGCAAATTCAAAAGATGTAATATAATTCCTTGCATCTTTTCAGACCACAATGGAATAAAAGTAGAAATCAAATAACAACAAATGCTGGGGAGGATGTGGGGAAAGAAGAAGTCTTTTACACTGTTGGTGGGAATGTAAGTTAGTTCAGCCACTATGGAGATCTGTGTGGAGATTCCTCAGAAAACTGGGAATAGATTCACCATATGATCCAGCTCCACCACTCCTAGGTATTTTTCCAACAGGGTTGAAATCAGAGAACTACAGCAACATATGCATACCTATGTTCATAGCAGCACAATTTGTAATAGCCAAAATATGGAACCAACCCAGGTTCCCATCAACAGATGAATAGATTGCAAAATTATGGGAAACACACACAATGGAATTCTATTCAGCTATAAAGAAGAACAAAATCATGTCATTTGCAAGAAGATGAAAAGTCCTGGAGAGCATTATGTTAAGTGAGATCAGCCAAGCACAGAAAGAGAAGGGACGTATCTTTCCTCTAACATGCCCAAACTAGGGAGCACAGGGGATACCAGAGGGATTCCAGATAATGGAAGGGAAATATCAGCAAAGTTTGAATGGAAAGATAGGAGAGAAAGAAGGCTGAACTTGATTAATGAGGGTCTACATCTGAATATGTGTAAAAGTATGAATATGGCATGGTTACCCTGGACAATCATTGGTAGGAGGTGGGGAAGGGAAAAGGAGAGGGCACCAAGTACAGTTTAAATCTATACCATTTCTTTTCTTTTCTTTCTTTTTTTTTTTTGGTGGTACTGGGGTTCCTGGAAGCCCTTTTACCTCTGGGCTACACTCCCAGACCTATTTTTTTTATTTGGAAACAGGGTCTCTTAAGCCAGCGAGGTTGGCTCTGAACCAGCGCGATCCTCCTGTCTCCGCCTCCCAAGCATGGGGATTACAAGCGTGCACTACCACGCCCGGCTATACCATTTATTTTCAATAAAACTATGTATAAAATAAAAAATAAAAGTATTTTTATTTTCCTTAATTTTTGTTTTATTTCATCTAATAATGAAGTTCAGAAATTCAGGATTTTTTAAATGAACAAAATTATTCTTTTGTTAGTAAATATATCCTATTCTGCAAAAATACACATGGCTACATAATTTTTTTATTGTCTCACTACTTATGCTCCTCTCCTCCCTCTATTTCTACTTTATTTTTCTTTTTATTTACTTTTATACAATTTCAGCTGATCACCAGTCAGAAGGTGTGAGTGAATGACCTTTCACTTTGATAGCAACTTATTGCTAAAATATTTGATGAGTTTTCAAATCTAAGTGATGAAAATTTTCTTTAGGTTAGCAATAGTTTTCAAGCATTTTTAATTTATTATTTTTAATAGCCACAAAACCAGATTACTTAAACAGTCAAGATGGCACCCTTAAGACTTACCATTAACTGGCAATATCTTCAGCAAGTTCAAGTATTCATTAGGTGTGAGCTCAATCCCCAGGTTTTCCAAAACACTTTTAAGTTTATTTATGTCAACTCTTTTTCCTTTGAAAGAAAAGGATTGTTACACATGGCAATTTTAGGATAAAACTGGCCCATATAATGAATGCCATTTTCACTTTCATATTCTCACATAGTCCCTAGTGTTTAATGACAAGTGCAACAAAATTTATTAATTATTCTTAAAAAGGAAGAGTGGTCATCTAAGTCTAATGGTAAGACATCCTAGCACTGAAGAAAACACATATAATCAGCCAGTAAGTTAGGGTTATCTAGTCTTTTCTTTTTTAATCTTGTATCATGCAATTACTGTTTAAAGCAACTCTACTGATGTAATTCTTTAAAAATATCCATTTTTCTATTTGCTATGTCTATCTAGATTTTGACTATTTATCCAGAAACCAATTAATTCAAAAGCTCATGAGAGCCTGGATGTAGAGCAGATGAGTAACAAAGGCTCTGATGAAATGGAGAGTACATGTCTTGTCAAAACATTAAAAAAAATCCATTATTGTGAGGCATTGTAGAAACAGTGCTGCTAGACCTTACAACTCATAGATACAGTCTGGATTCAACTTATGGCTGGCCAGTTTATGACCTCTGAGTAAAACATTGGTTGAAGTAAGTATGTTATTGTTAGAAAATATGATTTATTACTCAAATGTTATCTTTTATTGTAATGGCTGAATCCTAAATAATTCAAAAATCAAAGAAAAAAAGAAAAGCTGGATGTAGGTGTTTCATTATAAATATATATATAAACTATTAATTTTAATAAATTTATAATACAATATTGGAAAACACCATGAATAATATATCAGAATTAGGATTCAAGGAGAAGTGTTTTATTAATGTCTTACCTGTAAAAGGTTTCACTTCATTCATCACCTTTTTCAGATCAACCTTACCATTAACTGTAACACAGAATAAATTGGACAAAAACATGAAATGATACCACAGAGCAGAGCAATTTAGCAGTATCTATTTGCTTTAGAAAATTTAACTTTTTGCTGCACTCTTCACAAGCAGATAAAAAAATGAAAGCTCAAATGATCACAATTAGCACTAACGTATTACCAGTTAGGGAAAAGTGACTAATCTCTGTCATTTAGTTTCTGAAAAGTGCTTCTCTCTCTGCTAGCAAAACAATATTCCATGCTGATGAGAAAATCTAACTATAACCTAGGAATAATGGAAGAATAAAAACATAATTATTTTATGAATTTAATCCACTTTTCCTTTTAAGTAGTCAAGAATTGCCAGTAGAGTGCCAGAAAAGTATATCAATTGTCAATAATATTGTGGAGTGAGCATTTTTGGACATTTAATCCACATCTATTAAAGTATTCTTGACCATTAATAATTTGTGTCATGGAAAATATGTGTTGGTTCAAACGGTCTACTATAGATAGCCAAGTCTCTCATGGAAAAAAGATGAGATCTTTGAATTACTTTTTGTTCTACATGACAAGGGAAAAATTTCCCTTACCTATAATGCTATTCTTATTCTTTTATGTTTAGTTTAACCAAAAGTTTAGAAGGGCCTCTGAAAATAGGCCTAAATGTGGCTCCTGCCCCTTTTAATATTACCTCCAAGTAGTTTGCTCTTTGAAAGTCGAACATTTTGGGCCAAGTGTAGTTATGCATACCTGTAATTCTAGTATTTGGGGGGTTAAGATAGGAGAATTGCATGTTTGAAGCCAGCCTCAGATGCTGTTTCAAAATTAAAAATGTTAGGGGTATAGCTCATTGTTAGAATGTTCTGAGTTCCATCTCCATCTCCAGTACAAAAAAAAAAAAAAAAAGTCAAACATTTTGGTCTGTATAGACTGCTAAGGGTATGAGGAAAGAACAGGCATAGGACTTTCTTCCCTATGGATGAGGAAAAAACAGGAAAGTACTAAAATTTGGGGAGAAAACTGAAAAGCAGTACATCTTGGGAAGAGCTTGGCACTATACTGAGGACACTGAGAAAAATTAATAAAGGTCAGCATAGGTTGTTCCTGTCTGTTATAACCCCTAAAAGGCCAATAAAGTAAAGCAGGTAGGCAGAAGTGCTCATAGTCCTAAAATGTTAAAGTACAGCGATATCAGGACAGAAACTTTCTTTCTCTACATAAGTTAAAAAATAATCAATCATGAAATATGTAATAAACACATTTTCCCATTGTCATAGGAATGGAAAACCTATAAAAACTGAAATATAGTATGTAATATATAATTATATAATAATATAAATTAACATTAATACAATAACATATAAGCTCTAGAGTATATGTACAACCTATTTTAATGCACCTGTCTCAATTTCATTCAAATATTTGAAGAATTGAAAACTTGTGATTTAATGAGTTAAGTTGTAAATGAAGATTAATGATATAGAAGGAAAATGATGTAAGAGAAATTCTAATAAGCACTATATTTCCTCTGGAAAAAACCTGGAAGCTGATTATGTGTGAGAATTGGGACTGTGTAGCTGGGGAAATAAAGACATTCCAAAGATCTCATGGCAGGGAGAGGGAGAACTGTTAAGGGGAATAAGAGTATTTTAAAAGTATCAGTCTATGGGGTGCTGTGTGTGGTGAGGGAAGAGAAGGAGGTAAAATAAATAAATAGCATATATTATAAGCATATAATATATAATAATATATGACAGGAAAGATATCTTGCCTAGTAGTGGCCCAGGTAATGCTTTCATGGATTCTTAGTAACAGTTCAACAAATTCCTTACTTAAGGCTATAAAATATTTAAAAACCAGGGCATGATTTATGTGGTAGTAATAAGATAAAAATATTATTGCCAAGGGTTTTACGAATTTTAGGATTCTGTACAATATATCACTCCTTATCCCAAAGTTTTAAGAGATGTACAATCCCAGAAAATATTTGGCATTTTTTTAAAAACCCAATTTCATGTTTATTTTCCAGAAGCCACTAGTGTTTTAAAATACCCAAGAGGAAGTGAAATATGGTTTTAGTGTATTTTGTTGCTCTTTAACTTAAAAGTGGGTCTCTAATTTTATCACTACGAATTGAAAAAAGGCCGACACAATGCCGTATGCCAGCACTGGGGGAAACAGCAAAGGAGAGGGAGGAGACAGCCTCAGGAGTCTGCCATAGACTTTTCTCTATATGACCTGTGTGAAAGTGAGATACAGTAAATACTGACCTCCATGGCTGCCATGGAGAGGGGGTCTACTCTAGCCATTCTAAAAGGGGAAAGAATATAAAAGATTTAAAAATAGCCAGGCATG
Source organism: Muscardinus avellanarius (assembly GCF_963383645.1). Classification (NCBI taxonomy): domain Eukaryota; kingdom Metazoa; phylum Chordata; class Mammalia; order Rodentia; family Gliridae; genus Muscardinus; species Muscardinus avellanarius. The sequence goes on along the minus strand of NC_137802.1, from coordinate 56,979,845 downwards.
GTGGTGCACATTTGTAATCCCAGTACTTTGGAGGCTGAGACAGGAAGATCGCAGGTGTGTGGCCAGCCTCAGCTACTTAGGCCTCTGCAACTTAGTGAGATCCTGTTTCAAAAATAAAGAATAAAAAATAGAGCTAGACGTATAGTTTAGAGGTAGAATGCTCCTGGGTTCAATCCCCAGTACCGCAAAATAAATAAATAAAAATAAATAAATAAAAAATATTTTATTTTTAAAATTTTTAATTTTTTTGTGGTACCGGGGATGGAACCAATGGGCTTTTCTACCTCTGGGCTATACTCTCAGACCTATTTTATATTTTATTTGGAAACAGGGTCTCACTAAGTTGCTGAGAGCCTCACTAAGTAGCTTAGGTTGGCTTCAAATCTGTGCAATTCTCCTGTCTCAGCCTCCCAAGTGCTAGGATTACAAGTGTGTACTACCACACCTGGCAAAAAATTTTTTAAAAATAAATACTGATGTTACCTATTAGCAAATGTGGTCAAAGAGGTGGATAGGAATTTGAGCAATATCTTTTAATTCTCTCTACCCCATAGGGAGAATAAAAAAGGCTGAATAGAAACACACACACACACACACACACACACACACACACACACACACGAGAGAAAGAGAGAGAAAGAGAGAGAGAATAAAAGAGAGAGAATAAGAGAAAGAGAGAGAGGAGAGAGAGAGTGAGAGAGAGAGAGAGAGAGAGAGAGAGAGAGAGAGAGAGAGAGAGAGAGAGAATATCTTGAAATCCTTTAAAATGCACATGAAGTCAGCAAAAAGATACACGTTTTTCCTTTGGACCTGAGTTTTTACTTTACAGTTTTTAGAAAGCTTTCTTGATGTTAAACAAGCAGTTTTTTTTTTTTTTTGGTGGTACTGGGGTTCCTGGAAGCCCTTCTATATCCGGGCTACACTCCCAGACCTATTTTTTTAGTTTTGGAAACAGGGTCTCTTAAGCCAGTGCGGCTGGCTTCGAACCTGCGTGATCCTCCTGTCTCTGCCTCCCAAGCGCGGGGATTACAAGCGTGTGCCACCATGCCCGGCTAAACAAACATTTTTAATGATTGTCATAACTAGGCTTATAAGAGTAGTTTTACTGAGGGGTCAGTAATATCTAAAATTCTCACCATCAACTTCCAGGTTTTGTGTTAGGTCTTCAAGCTCCTTTTCAGTAAGGTTTATGCCTATATTTTCCAAAACTTTGTTCACTTTATGGGAATCAATCTTTCCTCCTTATGAAAAGAGAGATATGTAAGCAAAAGACAAGAGTCAATATCAGAGTTAGGATTAGAGCTTGTTGATTTAATCTTTATGATAAGCATATCCAGTATAAAATTTTAAAGGTGATTGCATAACTTTCCATGGAATTGACAGCAAAGTGATAATAAACCCAATGTTCAGAACTGATTTTTATCTTGTTTCTATTGTGTTTACTTTTAACTGCTACTTATATTAAGAGTTGTTTGATTTTCATTCCCATTTATTTTTATACTTTTACTGGTGCATTATAGTTTCACATTATAATGTAGTTCACAATGGTAGTGACATACATAAACACAGCACTTGGTGAATTTTCTAGCTTCCTCCCTACTCCCCAGGTCCCCAGACAATATCTGAGATTAGCGCTGGTGTTCTCACATATGTACATAATGTCAGTGGAAGTGTTTCCTTCATTAATTCTTCCTCTCTCCTTCCCTCCCCCACACCACCTCCCTTGCTCTATTGGAGTTTCTCTTCCATTATCTAAAGTCTTTCTTCCTGCCGGGCGTGGTGGTGCACGCTTGTAATCCCAGCATTCAGGAGGCTGAGACTAGAGGATCGCGGTTTGCGGACAGCCTCAGCTACTTAGTGAGGCCCTTTGCAACTTAGTGAGACCCTGCTGCAGAATAGAGAATTAAAAAAAAATGGGGCTGGAGTTGTAGCTTGGTGGTAGAATTTGGGTTCCATTCCCAGTACTGCAAAAAAAAAAAAAAAAAGTCCTTCCTTTGTTCTCATTACACCCTAGCTTCTGTATATGAGAGAAAACATATGACCTTTGACTTTCTGTGACTGACTAATCTCACTTAACATAATGTTCTCCAGGTCTATCTATCCAGTTTCCAGCAAATGATATAATTTTGTTCTTCTTGATTACTGAGTAGAATTCCATTGTGTATATATCCTATAATTTTATAATCCTATCATCTGTTGATGGACAACTAGGTTGGTTCCATAATTTGGTTATTATGAATTGTGCTAGTATAAACATGAATATGCTATAATATTCTGATTTCAGTCCTTTGGAAAGATACCTAGGAGTGGTATAGTCAGATTATTTGGTAGATCCATTCTTAGTTTTTTGAGGAATCTCTACACTGATCTCCATAGTGGCTTCACTAATTTGCAATCCCACTTACAGTGTAGGAGAGTTCCTATTTCTTCACATCCCTGCCAGCATTTAGTCCAATGAAATAGAACAGAAGATATAGAAACAAGTCCATATACTTATAACCAATTGATTTTGAAAAAGGTGCCAAAAACATATGTTGGAGAAAACAGTCTTTTCAACAAATGGTGTTGGAAAAACAGGCTATCCATTTGTAGAAAAATGAAGTTAAATCCCTACCTCTCACCCTGGACAAGAGTGATCTTAAGATGGATCAAAGACCTGGAAATTAGACAGTCTTTGAAATTACTGGCGGAGGATATAGTTTAACACTTCAACATATAGGCACAGGTAAGAACTTCCTAAAAAGACCCTCAAGGCTCAGGAAATTAAAACAAAAATTAATAAATGGAATTTCATTGAACTAAAAAGCTTCTGTTTGTCAAGAGAAAATATAAAACTGGAGATTATGCTAAATGAGATTAGTTGGTCACAAAAAGTGAAAGGTTGGATGTTCTCTTTCTTATGCAGAAGCTAGGGAGAAATTAAGACTCAGGAGGGACTCCAGCCAAAGGAGGAGACACCTTAGTGGAGTGAAGGGGGGACCTAACTGAGGGAGATGGGAGGGGGAAGAAACACCTCAATGGACATGATGTACACACACAAACTTATCAAAGCCAGTCACTGCATTTAGCACAGAAAGGTGAGGAGGGAGAAGAAGAGGGGTGGGAACCGGGGGAAGGTCAATAAGAGCTGTGGCATGTATGCCTCTATTGCTCTGAACTCCATCAAGATGTATGATTACAGTGCACAAATTAAAAAAAAAAAAAGGAAACTATCAAGAGTCTAAAGAAAGAGCCTACAGAGTTGAAGATCTTTTCCAGCTATTACTCTGATAGAGGACTAATATCTAGATTATGCAAATTACCTAAAAGACTTGACACTAAAGAAATAACCCAATCAAAAAATGGGAAATTGAGGGTGATTTGTGCATATATGTCTCCACATGTCTTTTATCTCTTTAAGATGTATGACAACAATGCACCAATAAAAAAAATTAAAGAGATAGAAAATTGAACTAAATAGACACTATAAAGAAGAAAAACAAATAATACAAATGGCCAATAAATAACATGAAAAAATGTTCAACATCATTAGCAATCAGGGAGATGCAAATTAAAACTACACTGAGATTCTATCTAACCTCAATCAGAATGGCATTCATCAAGAAGTCCATTCTCATTTAAAAATCACTTTTAAAAGTTAAAACAAATAAATTCAACTACTTAGATAGCAGTGTCTTAATCAACAAAATAATACATCCCAGGAACCAAAACAGATCCAGGTACCCCGGTGGAAACTCTGAACTCAAAGAAGAAGAACAAAGATCGGGCACCAGACCTACTGCAGATACAATTGGGCCCCCTGCCGGCGGGCTGCTGGTGTGGGCTGCCTGCCCGCCCAAACTGCACTCCCGAGAACTGCACTCCCGAGCCCTGACTGAAATCACCGCGGCAAGATAATCCGAGACTGAAAAAGGACATAGAGCCTCATCTTAAGCAGCGAGCAGCACCCACGTCAGAATTCTGTGTGCTCACCAGCGACTGGATCACAACGGCACAGAGACTTCCATGGACCCCTGGACCAAGGAAGTCAGGTACCTGAGTGTGTCCAGGGAAAGTGCGGGTACTAGCGTGCGCCCCAGGCCCAGCACTGGCCTGGGGCATCTGTCCCACACCTCAGAACCCAGCACTGTCCTCCTGCACCCTGTCTGCGCCCTGGACCATCGCTAGTAGTCAGTGCCTGCGCCACTCCCACCCCTAAATCGGAGCCTACCTTGTGTGCCTAGCCCCCGCCCTCCACTGGAGCCCAGACACACACTTTGCCAGAGGCCTGCTTTCCAGGCTGCGAAAGCTCTGTGCGCCCGTGAGATCTCCTCGGCCCCCAGCTTCTGCGGCCCGGGGGAGGCAGAGATCATTGCTGGACACCTCGCAGCGCCTGTGCCCCCCGGACACTTGTGCACCTATCCTGCGCTCCTGGCCCACCGCTGGGAGTTCCCGCCCACCTGGCAGCCTGATACTCAGTTCTAGTCTAAAACACAGCCCAATGCACCGTGGAGGAGCATAGCAGCAGGCACTAGGCAGCTGCACCCACTCACACCTGGGTCCAGTAATAGCAGCGCACCCAGCCTGCACTCTTGGAACTGGCAGAGATCTGGCAGTAAGTGTGGACATCCAGGAACCAGCAACCCTTGGTCCAGGGCACATCTTGGGACCACACCGGCTAGCCCAGTTAGAATTTCCAGAGACACAGGAAAATCCATCGAGACACAATATCTGCACAGGACCGCAGCAGGAGGTTCCAAGTCTACTTTGGACATCCTCCACTCCTGCTGTAGGGAAGCACAGGCCGGAGTCTAGGGTGGTGGGTGCAGAGGTGCTGACTACAGTTTGGAATTACGCAGAACCTGGAACTTGTACAGAATCTAATAACAGTGACACCAGACATCCTGACACATAAACCCAAAGCAGTTAAAGGAAAGAAAGGTGTCCAAACACCCAGAGTGACCTAAGAAGATAAAAATAGAGTACAAAGAAAACTAAGAGACATTGGAATATATTCTGAAAACTACCAAAGCAATCAGATACGCAAATATTATATGGATCTGACCCCATATTCGTAAATAAGTAGGACTGTTTTTTTTTTTTTTACTGTTACTGTGGATGTTTTGTTTTGCTTTTACAGTGCTTTTGTTTTGTTATGGTTATTGCTGTTTTATTTGTTTCCCCATCCTTCTTTTACTTTAACTTGTTTTTGTTATATATAGTATATATATCCCAATTGGATATTTGCACTTTATTATGACATATTTTATATTTTACCAGCAAATTTAAAAAATATAATATAATTCCTTGCATCTTTTCAGACCACGACGGAATAAAAGTAGAAATCAACAACAGGAAACTCGAAAGAAAGTATTCAAATTCATGGAGAATGAATGATACACTATTGAATGATGAATGGGTAAGAGCAGAAATTAAGGAAGAAATAAAGAAATTTATGGAAACAAACAAAAACAGAGATACAACCTACCAAAATCTATGGGACACCATGAAGGCGGTATTAAGAGGAAAGTTTATTGCATTGAGTGCCCACATAAGAAGGACAGAGAACCACCAAGTAAAGAACCTAATGACACAACTCAAGGACCTAGAAATTCTGCAACAGTCTATTCCCAAAGCCAGCAGAAGGCAAGAAATCATTAAAATTCGAGCAGAAATAAATGAAATAGAGAACAAAAAAAATTCAAAGAATCAATAAAACAAAAAGTTGGTTCTTTGAAAAGATTAATAGAATTGATAAACCCCTGGCCAACCTAACCAAAAGAAAAAGAGAATCAATGCAAATTATCAAAATTAGAAATGAAAAAGGAGATATCACCACAGATAGTGAAGAAATTCAAAAGATTATCAGAAACTACTTTAAAAATTTATACTCCAATAGACTTGAAAACCTGGAAGAAATTGATAGATTTCTAAGCACAGTTGACCTTCCTACACTCAGCCTAGAGGACATAGCAAGCCTAAACCAATCAATAACAACCAAAGAAATAGAAACAGCAATAAAAATTCTTCCACCAAAGAAAAGCCCAGGCCCAGATGGGTTTCCAGCTGAATTCTACAAAACCTTCAGTGAACAACTAATACCAATACTTCATAACTTGTTCCGGGAAATTGAAAGAGATGGAACTCTCCCAAATTCCTTCTATGAGGCCAGTATCACATTAATCCCCAAACCAAATAAAGATACCTCAAGATAGGAAAACTACAGACCAATATCCTTAATGAACATAGATGCAAAAATTCTAAACAAAATACTAGCTATATGCATTCAAAACTATATCAAGAGAACAATACATCAATACCAAGTCGGTTTCATCCCAGAAAAACAAGGCTGGTTCAACATACGCAAATCAATACATGTTATTCACCACATAAATAGAACCAAGAACAAAAACCACATCATCATAGCAATAGATGCTGAAAAAGCATTCGACAAAATCCAACACGCATTTATGTTAAAAACACTGCAAAAAATTGGGATAGAAGGAAAGTACTTCAACATCATTAAGGCAATATACTGTAAACCCAAAGCCAACATTATATTGAATGGGGAAAAACTGCAAGAATTTCTGCTAAAGTCAGGAACAAGACAAGGATGCCCACTATCACCACTCCTTTTCAATATAGTCCTTGAGACTCTTGCTGTAGCAATAAGACAAGAGAAGGAAATCAAAGGAATTCACATAGGAAGAGAGGAATTAAAATTATCCTTATTCGCACATGACATGATCCTTTATCTGGAAGACCCAAAGAACTCAACCAAAAGACTTCTGGAGTTGATTGACAAATTCAGCAAAGTCGCAGGATACAAAATCAACCTAAAGAAATCAGTGGCTTTTCTTTACACCAACAATGAATCCACAATGAAAGAAACAAAGAAAACAATTCCATTCATTATAACTTCAAAACCAATAAAATACCTAGGAATAAACCTAACCTAAGACGTAAAAGACCTCTACAAAAAAAACTATAAAACATTAAAGAAAGAAATTGAAGAAGACTTTGGAAGATGAAAAGATCTCCCGTACTCATGGATAGTCAGAATAAATATAATCAAAATAGCCATTCTGCCAAAACTGATCTATAGATTCAATGCAATTTCCATTAAAATACCAGCGACATTCTTCAGAGACCTAGAAAAATCAATCATGAACTTTATATGGAGAAAGAAAAGACCTAGAATAGCCAAAGCAATTCTCAACAATAAGAAACATGCAGGAGGCATCACAATCCCAGACTTCAAATTATACTATAGAGCAATAGTATTAAAAACAGCATGGTACTGGCACAATAACAGATATACTGACCAGTGGATTAGAATAGAAGATACAGAAACAAACCCACACATCTTTAGTCAATTAATCTTTGACAAAGGGGCCAAACACATACACTGGAGAAAAGACAGCCTTTTCAACAAGTGGTATGGGGGGAACTGGCTAACCATTTGTAAAAAGATGAATCTAAACCCTTATATCTCACCAAACACAGGAATCAACTCAAGATGGATCAAAGACTTAGAAATTAGACCTGAGACTGTGAAGTTAGTAGAGGAGAGCATAGGTTCAACACTACAACATATTGGCACAGGCAGTAATTTTCTCAACAAAACCTCCAAAGCTCAGGAAATTAAAGCAAGAATAAACAAGTGGGATAACATCAAACTAAAATGTTTATTCTCATCAAAGGAAACTATCAATAACCTAAAGAGGAAGCCTACAGAATGGGAAAAGATCTTTACCAGCCACCATTCTGATAGGGGGCTAATATCCAGAATATACAAAGAGCTCAAAAGACTCTACACTAGCAAAATAAACAACCCAATCAAGAAATGGGCAAATGAACTAAATAGACACTTCACAAAAGAAGAGATACAAAGAGCCAATAGATACATGAAAAGATGTTCTTCATCACTGGCCATCAGGGAGATGCAAATCAAAACTACACTGAGATTCCATCTAACCCCAGTCAGAGTGGCAAGCATAAAGAAATCAAACAACAACAAATGCTGGCAAGGATGTGGGGAAAGAGGAACTCTTTTACACTGTTGGTGGGAGTGCAAACTAGTTCAGCCACTATGGAGATCTGTGTGGAGATTCCTAAGAAAGGTGGGAATAGATCCACCATATGATCCAGCTACACCACTCCTGGGTATCTTTCCAAAGGGGTTGAAGTCAGAGAAATACAGCAACATATGCATACCTATGTTCATAGCAGCACAATATGTAATAGCCAAAATATGGAACCAACCCAGATCACCATCAACAGATGAATGGATAGCAAAACTGTGGGAAATACACACAATGGAATTCTATTCAGCCATAAAGAAGAACAAAATTATATCATTTGCAAGAAGATGGAAAGCCCTGGAGAACATTATGTTAAGTGAGATCAGACAAGCACAGAAGAAGGTACATATGTTTCCTCTAATATGCCCAAACTAGGAAACACAGAGGATACCAGTGGGACTCCAGATAATGGAGGGGAAATATCAGCAAAGTTTGAATGGAAAGATAGGAGAGGAGGAAGGCTTATCTTGATTAATGAGGGTCTATATCTGAATATGTGTAAAATTATGAATATGACATGGTTAACCTGGACAACCATTGGTGGGAGGGGGGAAGGGAAAATGGGGGCGGGGGAGAGGGCACCAAATATAGTTTAAATGTATACTATTTATGTTCAATAAAAAAAACTGTTTAAAAAAAAGGTAAGTTGGTGTGGTGGCACATGTTTGTAATCCCAGCATTTGGGAGGCTGAGACTGGAGGATTGCAGTTTGAGGGCAGCCTCAGCTATTTAGTGAGGTCCTTTGCAACCCAGTGAGACCATTTAAAAATAAAGAATAAAAAATAGGGCTGAGGTTGTAGCTCGGAGGTAGAATACCCCTGGGTTCCATCCCCAGTACTGAAAAAAAAAGTTAAAAGGTAAGAATTTCAAATAAAACTACTAATAGTAGTACAAGTGGTGTGTGTATTTGGCAGATATCATGATATGGTATGGAATGACAGAAGAGAGGGAACCAAGCTTAGACAGGACTCCTTCTCTGGACTGCTTTGGCTTGAACATCAGATTAGTTGTCCCTGATGCTGAGTAAATTAACTCAAGATGGCTAATTTTACCTTCTATTTTAGGTATGCCATGTGGGCTCTGATAATTTCTTATAAAAAAATCCTGAGAGTACAGGCACTCTTCCCAAGTTATACCATAAAAAACAATATTATAACTGGCTGATGTATAAAAGAAACAAAAGTATGTACTCATGTGTTAAGTGACAGGATTTACATTTTTCCTTTTTATTGAGGAACTGGGGATTGAACCCAGCTACCTCCAAGCTATATCCTCAGCCCTATTTTTAAAATTTTTATTTATTTATTTATTTTTTTGTGGTACTGGGGTTCCTGGAAGCCCTTCTACCTCCGGGCTACACTCCCAGACCTATTTTTTATATATTTTTTTGAAACAGGGTCTCTTACGCCAGCGTGGCTGGCTTCGAACCTGTGCGATCCTCCTGTTTCTGCCTCCCAAGCACAGGGATTACAAGCATGCGCCACCATGCCCAGCCTATTTTTTATTTTTGTGGAGGGCCTCATTAATTTGGCTGCAATACTGTGATCCTCCAGTCTCAGCCTCCCAAGTACTGGGATTACAAGTGTGTGCCACCATGCCCAGCAGGATTTACATTTTTTTGTGTGGTACTGAGCATGTACCCAGAGGCATTCCACTTCTGAGCTATACCTTCAGCACTATTTTTTAAAATTTTTTATTGGTGCATTGTATTCATACATCATAGTGGGATACAAAAAAAACTTTTGTAGACCTACATGCACACATCGCCCAGTCAGCCCCCACCCTATCTCCACCATATTGCCTCCCCATACCTCCTTCCCATGCTTGGCTTAGTGGTTGACATCTAGTATTATAGCAATTTATCTAAAATTAAATATGATAATCTCACATAACAGTTTAATTTGTCTGATACCAAGATTTTGATAACTTAAAGATAACATTTCAATATTTGTTTTTGCTTTCTTTCTTACCAGAGAATATATTTTTTTCTTTTTTTTTTAGGTGAAGCTATCATATATTTATATATTTATTTTTCAGAAAAAATCTATCCTATTATGGAATATGAACTCTAGATACCCAAAACAATCAAAAGAACAAAGCTAGAAGATATATATTTTCTGATTTCAAGCCATATAAAGCTACAATAATTGAAACAGTGTCTCACTGAGTTGCAAAGGGCCTCACTACATAGCTGAGGCTGTCCTTGAACTATGATCCTCCTGTTTCAGCCTCCTAAATGCTGGGATTTCAAGCAGGCACCAACATGCCCAGCAGGATTTACATTTTAAACACAATGAAACAGTATGATAGACATGATGATCACAGATTCATCTTGCTTTAAGTTTCTCTCAACTTTTTTATTTTATTTTTTTCTACTTGATCCTACTTTTTATTTTTTTATTTTTATGTGGATCATATTGAAAATAGCATACATTCACACAGTGCTTGGTGCCCCCACCCCTGGTTCCCCTTCCCCCCTCCCAACAATGAGAGTCCAGGTTGACCATGCTACATTCACACTTATACACATATTCGAATGTAGCTTCTCCATTAATCAACCTCCTTGCTGTCTTCCTCTCCTACTCTTCCTTTCTAGCTTTGCTGAGGCTTCCTCTCCATTATCTGGAGTCCCTCTGGTATCCCTAATACTCCTTAGTTTGGGCATATTAGAGAAAACATATGTCCCTTTTTTTTCTGTGCTTGGCTGATCTCACTTAACATAATGTTCTCCAGGTCTTTCCATCTTCTTGCAAATGACATGATTTTGGTTTCCCTTACCTTTAAGAAACTTTATACCATCCATCAGCCTGTTCTGATAGACTTTTTCATCTGTAAAAGAAAGCACTATTTAGATCACAGAGAGCAATGCAAAATTTTAGAGAATACAGAACCAGTAATTTCGGAAAAATGTACTTTGTGAACTGCCTTAGAACTTTTCTGATTTCTTGAAAAATAATGAAATTATAGAGAGTGTGGGGAAAGTCTCAACTTTAGTAATATAGTTAAAGCTGATACTACTATGCTGGAACATATATTTTCTTTTGTGATATTTTAATTTTTCCTAGTAGATCACTCTCTTATTTTTGTCATTTAGTTTGACTTAAATTCTAAATCTTTCAATGAATTAAAAAGTAGTAAAAGACACAACTAAACCCTAGTGAAATAATGATGATATAACTGTAGACTTTCATTTTTTTGTGTGTGGTACTGGGGATTGAACGCAAGGACATTCTACCTCTGAGCTATATCCCCAAACCCATTTTTTTAAAATGTGCTTTTATTGGTGCAGTATAGTCTTACATCATAATGTAAATCATGTTGACAACGACATATATGCACACAGTACTTGGTGGCCCCCCACAGCCTCCTCATCTCTCTCCTTCTCTATACAAAGTACTGAGACTGATGTTGGTATATTCACATATATACACATAGTCAATGGTACTATTTTCATTAATGAACCTAGTCTTCCTCCTTCCCTTCCCTTAGACCTCCTCCATGGCTCTATTGAGGATTCTTCTTCATTATCTGGAGTCCCTCTTATTTCCCAATTACTTCCTGTCTTGTTGCCCATATTAGAGAAAACATATGACCCTTCACTTTTTGTAATTGGCTAATCTCACTTAACATAATGTTCTCCAGGTTCTTCCATTTTCTTACAAATGACATAATTTTGTTCTTCATTATTGCTGAGTAGAATTACATTGTGTGTATTTCCCATACTTTTGTAATGCATTCATCTGTTGATGGACACATAGATTGGTTCCATAATTTGGCTATTATGAATTGTGCTGCTATGAACCTGGGTATGCATTATTACTGTAGTTCTCTGGTTTCACCTCTTTGGAATGATACTCAAAAGTGGTATAGCCAGATCATATGGTGAATCCAATCCCAGTTTTCTAAGAAATCTCTACACTGATCTCCATAGCCCCAGCCCTATTTTTCATTTGAAACAGGGTCTCACTAAGTGAGGCTGGATATGAACTATGATCCTCTTGTCTCAGCCTCTCAAGTACTGGGATTAAAAGTGTGGGCCACCATGTAAACTTTTGAACTAAAAATTGAACAGCAGTCTTTTTTTTTTTTTTTTGGCGGTACTGGGAATGGAACCCTTCTGCCTCTGGTCTACACTCCCAGACCTATTTCATATTTTATTTGGAAACAGGGTCTCTTAAGCCAGCACTGGCTTCAAACCTGTGTGATCCTCCTGTCTCTGCCTCCCAAGCACAAGGATTATAAGCGTGTGCCACCACGCCCGGCCTAAACAGCAGTCTTTTAAGATATGTAGGTTGAATATTCCCTATCGAAAATTCTTGGAAGCAGAAGTATTTTGGTTTTTTTTAGATTTTATAATATTTGCATATACATAATGAGCTATCTTGGGGATGAGTAGTCTTACATTATGATGTAACACTATACTGCACCAAATCTAAACACAGATTTATTTACATTTCATATGTTCTTTATATACATAGGTAACTGTGGAATATTTTTAGTTGTTTAAATTTTTACTACAACCTGAAATCACATGAAATTTTATATTTGTGATCTCAAAAGGTTTTAGATTTTGGAGCATTTTAGATTTTTGGACTAGGAGTGCTTAAATATTTAAGTAGAATCATTTAAAATTCTGTAACATGGGTCATAGGTTACTTTGGCACATAATCAGAGATAATTTTAGAAGCTTTTACAACTTAATGATACACCTCCCATGAAGATTACATTTTTATTTGAAATACTTACCATCAACTGGAAGATTATTCAACATTTCTGAGAGTTCTGTATCTGTGAGTTCTATTCCCATGTTTCCTAGAACTGTTTCCACATCATCGATATCAACTTCCTCTCCTTCCAATAGAAAAGGGCACACATAAGATTTTTTTGTGTGTGTGTGGTACTAAGGGTGGAACCCAGGGTCTTTTCTACGTCTGGGCTATACTCCCAGACCTATTTTATACTTTATTTGGAAACAGGGTCTCACAAGTTGCTGAGAACCTCACTAAGTAGCTGAGATTGGCTTTGAACCTGTGCAATCCTCCTGTCTCAGCTTCCCAAGTATGGGGATTACAAGTGTGGGCCACCCCACCTGGTTTCCTGGTTTTATACATGAGATTTTAAAGAACTACCCAAATAATTTAAATAATAAAATTTTCTATTGCTGTTTAATTATTGGCCTCAACTACTCAGTGCATATAAGACAAACGAGTCTTGTCTGATTATAGTTCTGACAGAAAATTGAAGTTCTTTTTTTTTTTTTTTGGTGGTATTGCGGGTGGAATCCAGGGGCTTTCTCTCTCTGGGCTACACTCCCAGACCTATTTTTTTATACTTTATTTGGAAACAGGGTCTCACTAAGTTGCCGAGAGCCTCACTAAGTAGCTGAGGCTGGCTTCGAACCTGTGTGATCCTCCTGTCTTAGCCTTCCAAGTGCGGGGATTACAAGCGTGCGCCACCATGCCCAGCTTGAAGTTCTTTTTTAAAACTCTGACAATAATACAGACAATATAAGATACATAGTACTAGATTTTCATAATATTCTATTGTGAGAGATAGACAATAGGTAATAAAATGCAAGCGGCCTTCTGTTGTATTAACATGTATTTTTAAATATACTTTGCATATATATATATATATATATATATATATATATATATATATATATATATATATATTTGCGGGTCTGGGGATGGAACCCGGGGCATTCGAACTCCGAGCTATACTTCCTGCTTGCTTGCTTTCTTTCTTTCTTTCTTTCTTTCTTTCTTTCTTTCTTTCTTTCTTTCTTTCTTTTTCTTTCTGTGGTACTGGGGGTGGAATTAAGGGGCATTCTACCTCCAGGCTACACTCCCCGACCTATTTTATTTGGAAACAGGGTCTCTTAAGCCAGCTAGGCTGGCTTCAAACTTGAGAAATTCTCCTGTCTCCGCCTCCCAAGCACGGGGATTACAGCGTGTGCCACCACGCCAGGCTTATTCTTTATTTTGAAACTGGGTCTCACTAAATTGTAGAGGGCCTAAGTAGCTGAGGCTGTCCACCAACGGCGATCCTCCAGTTTCAGCCTCCCGAATGCTGGGAGGCCACTCAAGGGAGTGTGGGAGTTCTTGTTCTGGTTATACCTTATGTGAGTAAAATTCTGCTAACCAATTAATAATATGTATCAATGCTCACTATATAGTCTTGGGCAATAATAATTATAATAATAAAACATACATGAATACTCATGTTAAAAAATGCTATATAGATATCTTAGATTTGGGTAAAGGAAGGAAGAGGAAGGGGGAACTGGGGATGGAGCCCAGGGGCATTTGACCTCTGAGCTACATCCCCTGCCCTATTTTTTATTCTTTATTTTGAAACAGGGTCTCACTAAGTTGCAGAGAGTTTCACTAAGCTGCAGAGAAATTTCACTGAGTAGCAAACCGTGATCCTCCAGTCTCAGCCTCCTGAATGCTGGGATTACAAGCGTGCGCTACCACACTCGGCTAACGGTGTAAGTTTTAAAATGAAAAAAGTCATATTACATTTTGTTGTTAAAATATTGATAAGCTAAATTAAGGTCAAGAAAATTAGAGCACAGTCATTTCATTTAAAATTAGCATAATTAAAAATAAGGAAAGTTCCGGGTGTGGTGGCGCATGCTTGTAATCCCTGCGCTTGATAGGCGGAGACAGGAGGATCGTGCAGGTTCGAAGTCAACCGTGCTGGCTTAAGAGACCCTGTTTCCAAATAAAAAACCTAAAAATAGGTCTGGGAGTGTAACCCGGAGGTAGAAGGGGTTCCAGGAACCCCAATACCACCAAAAAAAAAAAATAGGAAAGAATGTGAAATGTGTTTAAAAATCATAATCTCATACATTTTATATTATTTACTTATATGTACTTAAAAATAATACATTATTTTATATTTGATCTGCAAATAGTCTGATTAAATGTGTGAAATATTATGAAGACTTAGGATTTCCATTGAGAATTTTCTTAATATTTATGTCTGTATGAGACAGAAGACATATGAATAAGTAGAAAGGAGATGTGAGGAACAAGAGTGGCTATTATTAAAAGTCTAGATTCAAGCCAGGCATGGTGGTATACACTTGTAATCCCAGTGCTTGGGAGGCTGAAACAGGAGGATCTCAGATACTTAGTAAGACCTCAGCCACTTAGTAAGGCCCTCCACAACTTAGGGAGACTCTATTTCAAAATAAAGGATAAAAAATAGGGCTGGAGGTGTAGCTTGGAGGTAGAATGCCCCTGGGTTCAGTTCTTAGTACTGAAAAAAAAATCCAGATTCAAAGTTTATTTTCATACACTTTGATCAAAATAGCAAAATTAAATAAATTATTAGATTTAACCTGCAGATGATCTGATTACTTCATCTGTGTATCATACTTTCAAACCCTCAATGTTACATCAATATAGTACTGTTTGAATTCATAGAGCATAAAATCAAAACTTCTTTATAAGGAAAATATAGATATTCTTTTGTTAAGAAGAATAAAACAACCCATAGTAATAATAATAAGTAATAATGGATAGTAATAATAGTAATAATAGTAAGTAATAATGGATATATTCAGTTTCCAACAAAAAGAGAACTAAAAGTACCCCCTTAGATCACGTCCCTCTGATATGGATTTCACATACATAATACACATTGCTAAGACATAGCTAATACGTTCCTCTCCAATGTCCACACTCTACCTGCCTCTCAGAGTCTGTGCATCTTTTCTTCTCTCAGTAAAATCAGTCTGTGACTCACTATGACCTATCCTTAAATTCCTTTTTGTAATGACATCAAGGACCCTCACAACCTGAACAGAGATCCACTTCCCTTTTGGGACCTCCTCAGGATCCTCATTCCAGTGACATGAAGATAATTGTGAGACTGCTTAAGAGTGAATATGGACCTTTTGTTTAATTAAAAGCTTTAACAGAAAAAGTTAAGAGAACTCTAGTTTCTTAGCCCAAGATTAGGATTCTTTTTTATCCTTAAATGAGGAGTGTTTTAGTTAATCTTGAGTGGCCTTTAAATACAACATATTTTTTCACTCAAGCATGTTTATTTTCCTTTCTTCAGGTTTTAAAAGGCCCAATCAACTTCTGTGTTAAAATTAACCTGGTCTTTGTTTTTTATATAAAGATGAGTATGTTTTTACTGCTTGTTCTTTTAAAATGTTTATTCAAGAAAAATAAAATTGGTTGATCAATGCGAAAAAACCCAAAACATATATATATATTTGCTAACTTCTCTCTTACCTGTAAGAGCTTTTACTTAGTCATATACACTTGATAATCTCTCTCACCTGTAATAGCTTCTATTTCATCCATCAGTTTTCTCACATCAACTTTCTCATACCCTGCAGAGAAAGTTCATTCAGAGGGAAACTAATATAAATTGAGAAAAAACTACATAGAAAAAGAGATACTTTTAAGATTTATTATTAAAAAGAGATACTTTAAAGATTATTAAGATTTATTTATTATTTATTATTATATATTATTATTTATTATAAATCTTATACTTTTAAGATTTAAACTAGATGACCAATCAGTTGAAATGAAAACTAAGATCTTTTTTTTTTTTTTTCATTACTGGGGATGGAACCCAGGGGCATTCTACCTCCAAGTGACATACCCAGTCTTATTTTTTTTATTCTTTATTTTGAAACAGGGTCTCACTGAGTTGCAAAGGGCCTCACTAAGTAGCTGAGGCTGGCTGTGAACCATGATCCTCCTGTTTCAGCCTCCCAAATGTTGGGATTATAAGCATGTGCTTCCACACCCAGTGAAAACTATGATTTAATAATAAATGATATGTAAAATGTTCTAAAAGTTTGACAATAAAATAAAATTATGATAATAAGTTTATTTTCTCTTATATTTAAGAAAATTCAGGTTATGGTTATCTACTACATAATTTTTAGTATAAAAATGACTAAATGCTGACTTTTTTTTTTATTTTGGTGGTACTGGGGTTCCTGGAAGCCCTTCTACCTCCGGGCTACACTCCCAGACCTATTTTTACATTTTTATTTGGAAACAGGTTCTCCTAAGCCAGCGCGCGCGGCTGGCTTCGAACCTGCGCGATCCTCCTGTCTCTGCCTCCCAAGCGCGGGGATTACAAGCGTGCGCCACCACGCCCGGCTAAATGCTGACTTTTAAAAGTGTGTTGGTCAATGAAAATTCTACTCAACAATAAAGAAGAATAAAATTATATCATTTGCAGTAAAATGGATAGACCTGGAGAACATTATGTTAAGTGAGATTAGCCAGTCACAGAAAGTGAAGGGTCATATGTTTTCTCTCATGTTCAGAAGCTAAGGAGTAACTGGAATATAAGAAGGACTTTAGATAATGGAGGAGAAGCCGCAGTGGAGCCAGGGAGGTGGTGTTGGGAGGGCGAGGCGGGAGAGGAAGAATTAATGACGGAAACCCTTCTGCGGACATTATCTACCTATATGAGAATATCAGTTCCAGTCTCAATATCTTGTATGGGGAAGGGGAGTGTGAAGGTAACCAGGGGAAGCCTGCTGTGTGCATGTGTGTTCCCACCACCATGAACTCCATTAGGATGCGAGGCTACAATGCACCGGTGAAAGTGTCTAAAAGTGCATTGGTATGTGATATCCTGACAAAAGTTTATTATTGTGTATTGTATTATCACTTTGGAACTTTGAAACAAAGCACAGAAAGAGTACTTTTTACAAAAATAATTGACTGTCATTCAAGAGTTCCTGTAACTTGTTTGAAATCCAAACTCTTTTGAATAGCCTATTATATCATTATTTGTGTAGAATTTTTGTTCTTCAGTTATTACATGGTCTAACGGTCACATCCATATTTCTAGTGGCTTTGGATGTGATTCGAGCAGTCCTCCAACTTTACTTTCACCTATGTCTTGAAATTATGCATATTTCTCAGTATTTGTAAAGACTATTATCTTGTGTTGTCATGTGTTAACCCAATGGGCAGAGACTAGTGGTAATCAGTGAGGAATATCTGATAGAACTACTACTAAAGTGGACAGTTTAGTGATCCCCTGAACCAAATGGTGGATAAGAACTTAGCCAAAGCTTAATCATTTTACTTACTACATCAGTCATATCCATCTTAAATTAAAAATAAAATGAGCGTTTAAAATACTGTGATTTAAAGCATACTTTATATAATAAATTAAAAAATACACACATAAAGAAAAGTGTTCCTTCAATTTTCTCTTCTCACTTTAGTTGCCACATTCCAGTATTAACAGTTTGATCTCTCCTCTAGACTTTTCATATATTTCTAAAATATGATATATATCTTTTAAAAAATTAATATTATACATGTTCTGTAACTTGTTTGTCATAGTGACAAAGCAAGAAGAAATAAAAAGGAAGAAAGAAAGGAAAGAAGTAAGGCAGGAGAAAATAATATCAATATTCAAAATAGAAAAAGGAGGAATGGCTGATCAAATTGAGTTACACCCTAGATCGATGTCAGTGATAAATGGATCAGTGAGAAAAAACAGGTTGCAGGTCCAGACAACAATAACTCCTCCATTTCTTATTAGCATTCACCCCCCACCCTAAAATGTATAATGGAAGAAATTACAGGTTTTAGAGTAACAAAAAGATAAACCTTGTTTATTTTATTATGAGTTCTGAAATTACTCATATACCTTTTGGGCAACAAATAAAGATTCTATGAAACAATCATAATTAATTCTGCAAGCTCAATCTGTTTAAAACCAGTTTCTTTTAATGCTTACCATCACTCAGGATATCCTTTAGCTGATCAAGTTCCTTTTTGGTAAGCTTGAAGCCCATGCTTTCTAAAGTGGCATCCAGATTCTTTATGTCAACCTTTCCTCCTTGTGAACATGAAAGAAAATGGAGGAAAACTGAATGGTTTTAAAATATTAAAAATATATGCTGGGCACATGCTTGTAATTCGAGATACTCAGGATGTTAAGGCAAAAGGATCATAGAGGCTAGCCTTGGCAACTTAGTGAGCTCCTGTCTCAAAACAAAAAAATAAAAGGGGCTGAGGATGCAGCTCAGTGGTGGAGTGCCCCTAGGACCACCAAACACACACACACACACACACACACACACACACACACACACACACACACACACTTATAGACATGAACTACTATTTTTAAACTAACACATATTAAGTAAATATATGCCAAAAAAGAATGACTTTATAACCTAGTATAACTATTAATAGTCTAAAGAAAAAACTATAATAGATTTGTAAAATGTACTAGAAGATGAAAGCAGAATTAGAATTAAAACTTGTTTCTTAAAACCTGAAACATACCTACCCATGAAAAAGTTAGGTGGAGCAGGAGTTAGTAGCTATAAGGAACAAATAATAATCTATATAACGAGTAGAGATTATTTTCTAGATTATCACTCTCAGACTCGTTTTCCTGGCCAAATTTTGGAATAAACATAATTTTTCCCTCTTTCCTTCCTATCTTATCTTTCCTTCTTTCTGTTTGCCTATATATCTTTCTTTTATTTCTGTTCATGTAAATTTTTTTCTGAGAAAGTTTGACAAATATAAGGCAGTAGAATATTTTCTTCTAAGATAATCTAATGGTTATTACCAGAAAAAATATAATATGCCACAAATAGCAAAGTATTAGAGTCTATGACATAAATTGAACACTTGAAGAAATTTCTCATGCCTTTTCATTGTACTTCTTACTCACTTTTATTATATCGCACATCTTTCAGCAACCTGTTTTTAAACACCTTCTCATGAGCTGTAAGAAAAGGTATAATTTAGATCTCTGGAAAATTGACATGGAAATTCATCCAAACATTAGAAATTGTATAATACATATTTTAATGATTTGCCTTCAAAATTAGTCTATTTATAGTCACATTCCTTAAGTGGAAGTTATTTTCCACAGTGACAAACCTAACCGTTCTTTGTTATTAGAGATATTAGTTTAATTCTTCCATGTTATAACACTAAAATATATAAAAATACTTCTTTTTATTCCTCTGTTGTTCTCTTCCATTCTTTTTTCATTACTCATAATGTAAAACTAATACCAATCTGAGGGAATAATGAACTAGAAATTATATGGTATTGTACGTATAAATTTCAAATAGTGTTTAAAGATGTAATGCAGAGTTTATTTTCAAGTCAGAAGTGACTATTAATTTACAGATTTTAGATGAAATGCACTATTAAAAGATTGAGAACTGCTCACTTAGTCCCACTGAGTCAAGTTCCCTGGAAGGCATATGGTACTTATATGGCTTACCATCAATGGGCAATGTTTTCAGCAATTGCTTGTGCTCTTCAACTGAAAGCTCAATCCCCATGTTTTTTAGAATATTTTGTAGGTCACTAGACTCGATCTTTTCTCCTTAAAAAAAATGAAACAGTCACAGGTAAAATATTAGAAAGTAGTTTAATTATTTCAAGTGATCTAAAAATAGACTTGTAGCTAGGTGTGGTAGATCATGCCTACTAACTGAGCAACTTAGTGAGATCCTGTCTCAAAATGAAAACATAAAAAGGGCTGGGTTCAATACATAGTAATGCAAAACAGACAAACAAATAAACAAACAAAAACTTATATTGCTCTATTCTTTTCTTTAGTACAAGGATAAAGAGGAAAAAGAATGTTAGATTTCCTGATAAGAATAGTCAAATAGTAAGTTGAAAATGAAATCTGTCCATTGATATTTGTAAATGTATAAATGTAAGTGTATTTTTTATTTTTTATTGGTGTATTATATTCATACATCATATTGGGGTAAAAACCTTGTGTGTACATACATGTACACATCCCTGATTTAACCCCTACCCAATTCCCACCATTTCCCTCCCCATCCCTCCTTCCCTTGCTTGGCTTAGTGGTTGATTTCGATATGTTTAAGTACATTGTGTGTATTCTTAATACTAGGAATAATGAAAATACTGTCATATTTATTCAGAGATTAGGGTGATTAGTATAATAAAGTACACAATTAATATGACATATTTTCTTTTGATAAATGTGACTCACTGTTTACAAATGCTTTTTATGCTTCACCCTGCTTTAATTGTATTTATCTAGTTCTGTGGCCTGTAATTGTTAGTGGTATCATTTTATTGGAAAAGAAAGCATCAAAGGATGTGGACTTATATAAAATATATATTTTTTGCTTTTTAGCCAGGTGTGATGGCACATACTTGTAATCCCATATTTGGGAGTCTGAAATAGGAGGATAATAGGTTCATAGCCAGCCTCAGCAAACTTAGTGAGTCCCTGCTTCAAAACAAAAAATAAAAACAGAGCTGGAAGTATATCTCAGAGGTAGAATGCCACTGGGTCCCATCCCTAGTACTCCCTCCCCACACATACACACACACACACACATACGTACATACACACAAGCACGCACACATACACACAACATAGATGATATTAGATTAATCTGTTGGTTAGTAGATGCAAATATTTTATAAAAATGAATATTGAAAATATCTGAATTCATAAGCCACTAATAGAAATTTTAGAAATATGACTTAAAGTTTTAGTATAAATCGTGATTTGTTGCAAATCATTCATAACAAATTCTTACCAGCAAAAGCTTTCAGTTCATTCTTCAAAGTTTTCAGATTCACTTTATTATCAGCTATAACATAGAAGAAATAACTTGAAGCTCATAAAATGATAGAAAATAGCACAAGGACACTCTTCCTTCTACTCCTTGATTATAACATCTAGCAAAAGTACTTATTAAGTGGACTAGGAATTTTGTTAAGCACTTAAAATAGTCACTCAATAAACTCAGAATATGTTAAGAGCACAAAGGAAAGAAAAACATATAAGTATAAAAACTAAAATTATTTCAAAATGTATATTTGACTTTTACCCCATAAAACAGCAAATATTATATTTGCTACTGAAAAGATGGGATTCAAAAGTGGCTATTACAGAGAGGTCGGCTTTCTCCTTTTCAAAATTTGGAAGACTCTTTTATTGTGCCCATGCCATTAGTACCCAGAATATTCCATTCCCAAATGATCACCATCACTGTCTTATTGTAATTTATCATCTTTCCTATAGAAATCTCTCTTATTTCTTTGCTAAGAAGGTATATAAAGCCAAAATCTTAAACGTCAATGGTACCTAACATGCTCACCAGTAACTGGTAGGTTTTGTATCAGATCCTCAAGTTCTTTGTTTGTGAGCTCAATTCCCATGTTGCCCAAAACGGTGCTCAGGTTTTTCAAGTCAACCTTTCCTAATAAGAAAGAGATAGGCCTTAAGATGTATGACTATAATGCACCAATAAAAAAATTAAAAAAAGAGATAGGCCTGTGAAGAAAAAGTAATGACTCCAAAAAAGTTATGCCTAAGGTGCTTTGGAAATCTGTGGAAAACTATGGATCTTACATCTCCATGAAGTGCATATATACATATTTTTATTTACTTATTTATTTTTATTTTTTTTGGTGGTACTGGGGGTGGAACCCAGGGGCTTCTTTTCTATCTCCGGGCTATACTCTCAGACCTATTTTATACTTTATTTGGAAACAGGGTCTCACTAAATTGCTGAGAGCCTCACTAAGTAGCTGAGACTGGCTTCGAACCTGTGTGATCCTCCTGTCTCAGCCTCCCAATCGCAGGGATTACAAGCGTGCACCACCATGCCCAGCTGCTTCTATACATATTTATAAACTGTGTTGAGACTTCAGAAGATTGCTGAAGCCTATCAATGGACCTCATAAATGTTCATTAAACCTAGATTTAAAATATCTGCTCCAAAAAATAAAATACCTGCTTTAAATTGAAAAAATAATTCTTATAGATTATGATTATATACTTTCAACATAAGTAGTAAAAATTCAATTAATAAAGAAATTTGAATTAATACTATTCATGAAATAATATATTACTATAAAAGGAATGTAGTACTATAAATGAAAACTAAATGAGTTAGGAACTAAGATATTTCTGTTTTATCCCATTTATCAAATATCTAATATTTATTGTTTAATCCTGTCATTATATAACATGTAAAATTCTGTACTGATGAGTCTACATTTTCCTTTGGTCGCGTAACAATATATCCTGAAGATCATGCATATAAATATAAATAACCAACGTACATCTAACTTTCTATTGAACTATCTGGAAGATTTAAGAGATGCTTCAATGCAGGTCACAGGTAAAGTAATGTGATGATAAAGTTAGAAACAATTTTAGATAGATAAATTAGAAAAGTTAATTTATGCACAAGCTGTTCTATTATCAATAGGTAACACAGTCACTTCATCCTTTTCTTGTTCTTCCTCATTTATCCTTTTTCTTCTTTCTTCTATTGTATCGCCATTGTAGTGTTTGTGACTGTGTGTGTGTGTGTGTGTGTGTGTGTGTGTGCGTGTGTGTGTGTGTGTGTGGTACTGGGGATGGAATCAGGGGTATTATACCTCCAAGCTACACTTCCAGCCCTATTTTTAATTTTTATTTTTGAAACAGGGTCTCACTGAGTTGTAGATGGCCTCACTAAGTAGCTGAGGCTGTCTGTAAACTGGGATCCTCCTGTCTCAGCCTCCTGAATGCTGGAATCAGAAGCATGTGCTGCCACGCCTGGCTAGTTTGTATTTTTTGTTTTTTGGTCTCATGACTCCTGACTAAATGGTAAGTTTCTGGCTTGACTAAAGGGCAAACTTAGATACTTTCTAGTCTTTGTTATCCCTGTGTTCTGTGCAGATCCCCTCAGATCCTTACTTTTCATTTTGAGTGCTCCCAGCTTTAGTGTAGGTTTGCTCCCAAGAGCTCACACTTAAGCCTTTATTTGGAAGACTGACTTTTTATTGGTAGAGATTAAATTTAAAAAGCTAATTTAATAATTAAATTCATATATTAATTTCATTGACATGTATAAAAAGCAAAGAAAGTGTGACTGGGTTGGCCAGTGACTGATGGAGGGGGATATGAATCCAGCAAGAAAATCCTTGCTTCAGGTTGAGATGACAGGTCTTTAGTAGGACCAGTGTAAAGCTGCAAGGGATTTGGTTGAGATTAAGCTTTTACTTGGCCTTTTCCCTTTCTGTTATGCTTCTCCCAGTCCCTTACAGCTTTCCTTTGGTCACATTTCTGTAATAAAATAATCTTACTCTCAGGGTCTGCTTCTGAGAACCAGATCTAGAACTGTTGGCACTGGAAGTGGTCCTAGGAAACAGATTATAAACTTGTGAAAAAGAGAAAGAAGAGTGGAACAAAATTATGTGTTAAAAGGGCAAAGCTATGCCTATGTAGCTCTGTGAATCCTTATCTTTCCAAGTTTGTCCTCTGATGAAAATATTTTGATAAGTCAAAGTTGGGTGCCCTTTTAGAAAATATGTCATTTGAAGGAAAATAGAATAACTAGGGAATATTATGTTAAGTGAGATCAGTCAGTCTCAGAAAGCCAAGGATTGTACTTTTTCATATGTGAAAGTTAGAGTGAAAATAAGAAACAAAGAGGAGTTCAGTCAAATGAGGAGAGAGACCAGTACAATAGTGAAAGGGGATTAGGGGAGGGAGAAAAGGCGGTTGAAGAAGAAAACAGTTCAAATAATGCTATATCCATATATGAAGGTATACTAGCTTGTCTCACTAACATGTACAGAATGTCAGGGGAAGTGGGGTGGGATACAGAGGAAATAATTTACCAAGTGAATTATTGTGCATGTATGTTTGAATCACTTTGAATCTTGCTATGATGTATAATTACAATGCAGCAATAGAAGTATAAAAAATAAGGTAGTAGGTCTAGTTGCCAGTAAGGGAAATGGAGGAAAGTACTGTCTCTCAAGGCATTATGTCAGTTGAGTTTTCTGCATAGTTTTTTGGCAAGGAACAAAGTGTCTAAATTCAAGAGAAATTGGGTGTGGGGGATTCAATTATATAAATTTAAAATAATGCTTTATTTTACGTTTTTTTTGTATTAACAGGAGAAAAACATTTATGAAACTTACTCTAGAGAATAAGAGTGCTTCTACCAAGGACATTAAGACTATATTTTATTTTTTTTTTGTGGTACTGAGAATAGACTTGGGCATTCTACCTCCAAGATACAGCCCCAGCCCTATTTTTTATTTTTATTTTGAAACAGAGTCTCACTGAGTTGCACAGGGTGAACTCACTAAGTAGCTGAGACTGTCCATAAACCGTGATCCTCCTGTCTCAGCCTCCCAAATGCTGGGATTACAATCATGTACCACCATGCCCGGGTGACACTAAGATTTTATTACATGTGTATGTTTGCCTCCATCATCTTGTACTCCATTAAGATGCATGACTACAATGCACCAATAAAAAGTTTAAAAAATTTTAAAGGGTTAAAAAGGACTTTATTACAAAGAGCCCAATTTTATTGTGAAGTTCAACTTAGACAAACATTCATAATAAGGAGTAAAGCAACAGAATCAACATGACAATTAGGATCAATGGTAAAATACAATTACCATGCCAGAAAGAATCTTTGTTTTGGTATCACCACTTATCAGTATAGTGCTTAAGATTCTAGCCAGAGCAGTAAGACAAGAGAAGAAAATCAAAGGAGTACAAATAAGAAAAGGAGAACTAAAACTATCCCTATTTGCAGATGACATGATACTATACTTAGAAGACCCAACAAACTCAACCAAAAGGCTTATAGAACTGATCAAAAAATTCAGCAAAATGTCTAGATGCAAAATCACTCTTAGAAAATCAGAAGCTTTCCTGTACACCAACCATAAATCCACTGAAGAAGAAATCTAGAAAATACCTCTACTCTGGATATCCCACACGAAAGTAAAATACTTAGGAATAAACCTAACCAAGGACCTCAACAAAGAAAATTATAAACATTTAAAAAATAAATTGAAGACTATAGGAGATGGAATGATCTTCCATGTTCTTGGATAGGTAAAATCAATATCATCAAAATGGCCATTCTTTTAAAAGTGATCTATAGATTTAACACAATATCCATTAAATTATCAAGGTCATTCTTCACAGACATAGAAAAATCATTCCTTAAATTCATTTGGGACAACAACTCAGAATAGCCTAAGTAATTCTCAGCAATAAGAACCATTCAGGAGGCATCACGATACCTGACTTCAAACTATACTACACAGCCATAGTCATAAATCAGCATGGCATTGGCACAAAAACAAAATACATAGACCAGTGGAGGAGAATACAAGACTCAGAAACAAATTTGTACACTTACAGCCAATTGATTTTTGACAAAGGGGCCAAAAACATGCACTGGAAATAAGTTTCTTCAACAGCTGGCACTGGCAAAACTGGTTAGTCATATGCAGAAAAATGGAAATAAACTCTATTTCCTCTTTCTGCACAAGAGTTAATTCAAGATGGACCACAGACTTGGAAATCAGACCAGAGACCTTGCAGCTCCTTGAAGAAGGCATAGGTCCAACACTTTAACACATGGGTACAGGTAAAAGCTTTTTCAAGAAGACCCCAAAGGCACAGGAAATTAAATGGAAGATCAATGTGTGGGACTGCATTAAACTGAAGAGCCTTCTTTCTTGCAAAAGAAACTATCAAGAACCTCAACAGAGAAGCAACAGAATAGGAGATTTTTTTTTGTAGTACTAGGGATGGAACTCAGAAGCATTCTACCTCCAAGCTATACCCCCAGCCCTATTTTTATTCTTTATTTTGAAACAGGGTCTCATTGAATTGCAAAGGGCCTCACTAAGTAGCTGAGGCTGTCTGTGAACCATGATCCTCCTGTCTCAGCCTCCCAAATGCTGGGATTACAAGCATGCACCACCATGCTCAGCTTTGGGAGAAATTTTGTGCCAACTACTCCTCTGATAAAGGACTAATATCTAGAATACACAGAGAACTCAAGAAACCAACCACTAACAAAACAAATAACTCAATCAAAAAATGGACAAGTGAACTGAATAGACACTTCACGAAAGAAGAAATTCAAATGGCTAATAAATGCATGAAAAAATGTTCAACATCATTAGCAATCAGAGATGTAAATCAAGACTATCCTGAGATTTCACTTAATTTTAATTAGAATGGCAATTATTAAAACACAATAACAAATGCTGGCAAGGGTGTGGAGAAGTGGAAACTCTAATGAATTGTTGGCAGGATTGCATATTAGTGTAATGATTTTGGAAAACAGTGTGAAGGATTCTCAAAAGAATGGGAATGAACCTACTATAGGATCCAGCAATACCGCTAAACGACCAAACTAATGCATGCGTATTTATGTTCATAGCTGCACAATTCACAATTGCCTAACTATGGAACTGGCCAAGATGTTCATTAACAAAAGAATGAATTACAAAACTATGAGATATATCTACAATGGAATTTTACTCAGTCATAAAGAAGAACAAAATTATGTTATTTACAGGGAAATGGATAGAACTGGAGAACATTATGTTAAGTAAGATTAGTCACAAAAAGTAAAAAATCAGATGCTCTCCCTAATATGTGGAAGCTAGGGAGAAAAAGGGTTATAGAAAGAACTCTAGACAAAGAAGGAGTTACTATAGATGAGTGAATAAGACGACCTAACTGAGGGAGATGAAAGGGGGAAAGAAAGAAATTCCCTAATATACATGATGTACATTCACAAACATATCAAAGTCAACAGGTAAGCCAAACATGGGAAGGAAGGATGGGGAGGGAATGGGTGGTAAATGGAGAAGGGCTAAATGAGTGATGTGTGCATGTATTCCTCTACCATCTTGTACCCCATTAAGGTATATGACTACAATTCACTAATTAAAAGAAAAAAAGAATCTTAGTTTATATGAACTTTGTACTCACCTGTAATGGCATTCACCTTTTCCATCACTTTACACAGATCAGCATTCCCATTTTCTATAAGTAAATGTCAAATAGGGGCACATAATCAATGGCACAGACTCAGCAAACAAGTATATATTATGCTTCTGGTGAAATAAAGTCCAAACTTGTGTCACCTCATAATTTTTAACTGATACCCTTTAAAATTTCTGATCTCTAAGGATTCATGCCATGTTAATAAAAAGGTCTATTAGAGACCAAAGACTTTGGTCAAGGGAAGATATACTCAATCCAGGGTTTTGGAAGAACTTTTGTCTCATTATTATAGTTGAAGTTTCCCTTGATGATGGCCAGACTGACATAAAAATAAATTCCTAGTGGAAAACCTAAGTACAGATGTCTATCTAATGTGAGAGGTTGGGCCTAAGACTTAACAATTGGGAGCCTTTGCCAGGCATGGTGGTGTATGTCTGTAATCCTAGTACTTGGGAGGCTGAGACAGGAGTATTACATGTTTGCAGCCATCCTCAGCAATTTTTGAGGCTCTCAGCAACCTAGTGAGATCAGTCTGGGGGTGTAGCTCAGAGGTAGAATCACACACACACACACACACACACACACACACACACACACCAATGAGATATGTCTACAATGGAATTTTACTCAGTCATGAAGAAGAACACACAAGAATTGGGAGCCTTTATTATGTAGGGGTAATTTGATGCCATTACATTAGATGAAATGTTTCATAGAATATATAGAATTGCAATCAGTATTGATCTGATGAAGGAACCCTGAGAACCCAAACGTGAAAGAGGCTGTTGAAAGAAGGGAAGCTGTTGAAGTAGAGAGAGGAGGGAAAGTCAGTGGGAATGAGGAAGATCAAAGGAGTGTACCACACAGAAGTGAGAGAGTTCCTAGAAGAAAGCATACACCACAGAAAAAAGGTGCCATAAATATCTATTGTGACAAGACTTTAAACCATATCCACAGGATTGTTTTTTGTGGTACTGGGGTTCCTGAAAACCCTTCTACCTCCGGGTTACACTCCCAGACCTATTTTTGTATTTTTTATTTGGAAACAGGGTCTTTTAAGCCAGTGAGGCTGGCTTTGAACCAGCACAATCCTCCTGTCTCCACCTCCCAAGCACCGGGATTATAAGCGTGCGCCACCATGCCTGGCCACAGAATTTTACAATTAGATCCCTGCTTAGCTAATTTGGTGTTAGTAGGTTTACCAAAAGGGACAGGAATAGATAGTAGACTGCAATGGACAGAGGGACTACTAACAGGTAAGTATTTGGCACTTTTGCCTCTTCTATACCCTTTTCTAATTTGCTTTCTTACTAATCTAGCATTAATTCCTTACTAATGATCCTGCTGGCCTCAAACATTCTTGGAATCCAGAGAGAAATATATGATTTTCAGATTAATTTTATATTAATCTCACTTTAGTACTGGGATCTCCTCTGATAATTTAAACATTTACTTGACACCAATTATAATTTTAGCACGTCACATCAAAGATGAAGACAAGCCGGTCGTAGTGGCACACGCTTGTAATCCCTGCGCTTGGGAGGCGGAGACAGGAGGATCGCGCTGGTTCGGAGCCAGACTCGCTGGCTTAAGAGACCCTGTTTCCACATAATAAAGTTAAAAAATAGGCCTGGGAGTGTAGCCCGTGGGAGTGTATTCTGGAGGTAGAAGGGCTTCCAGGAACCCCAGTACCACAAACAACAAACAACAACAACAACAACAACAACAACAACAACAAAAAGATGAAGACAAAAAAAGATATGGTATGTATATTTTTGGTGCTCACCATCAACTTTTAGGTTTTCTGATAGTTCTTCAAGCTCCTCTTCTGTGAGCTTGATTCCCATGTTCTTCAAACTGTCATGGAGTTTATCCTTTTTAATCTTCCCCCCTTCGAAAAGAGATGGTAAAGCAATATTTGAAAATAAAATTCATGTAATTACAAAATAAGACAATTAACATTAGTAACTTTAGTAACCACATATTAATGAAATAAGAGGTGAATGATAAAATATATTTCATGGCTTTGTATCATTATCTTTCAAAAAGGCTAAAACCCTAAGTAGATTTGTTCACTTAAGTACCCCAACAGAACATCAAGAGAACAGTCATATTTAGAATATATTTTTATTCTAAATATATAAGAGCTATGCTCCCAGACTTATCTTGTTTTAAAAAGGGGCTCACTAAATTGCTGAGGTTATCCTCAAACCTGCAATCTTCCTATTTTAGTCTCCCAAGTACTGGGATTCTGTAATCCCAGTTGCTACCTCACCAGCTTATATTTTCTTTAATCCTTTTTTTTTGTTGACAAGCCCCAAATGATTAAATAATGTTAAGATTTGAACAAGTGGAATTGCAGACATCAACTAAATTCTTATGCATACAAAGAAGTTTTATTTTTGTTTACTGACTTATTATATTACTTCTCTTTGTAGCTGACTAGTGCTCTTTAGTAATAGTTCTTTTGTACTGCCAAGTTTAACTTTCCTTTTGAGAAATAGTTGAAGAATATTTAAGAATATATTGGACTTCTAATCAAGAAAAAGTTTGTTATAGTAGCAGATAAAATATAGTTATGCTAAAATAATCATAAATGCAAATTATGTAGAGATTCATAATTAAGTGATATAGTTTGGAGAACTTGGAAAATATGCCTCATCATTTGGTCCTTTACCTTTGAGAGTCTTCACGCTCTTTAGCAATCTTTGTTTATATACCTTTCCAACAGCTGCAAGAAAAGCCATAATTTATATAATGATAAAATTTATATGAAATCAACAAAATAGCATGAATTTAATCATTTAAAAACAGACTAAAATCTTTTATACATTGACAAAAATTATGTTATTTTTATACAGCAGCAATGAGTAAACTAAAAACAAATTTGAGAAATTCCATTTATAGTAGCATCAAAAAGAATAAAATACTTAAGAATAAATTTAACAAAATAAGTGAAAAACTTATATTATGAAAACTACATTGTAGAAAGAAATTGAAAAAGACCTAAATAAATAAAAACATATCCCATATTTATATTGGAGGATTAATAGATCTACAGATTAAATATAATCCTATTAAATTCAAGCTAGTATGCTTGTAGAAATGATGAGTGGGTACTAAAATTCATATGGCAAACTAGGGACTCCAAATAATTACAATAATATTGAAAACAAAAAAACAAAGAATTACATACAAATTTGAAAACTGAGGGAATGAGGAGGGAACTGGGGAAGGGCTAAATGAGCGATGTGTGCATGTTATGCCCCTACCATCTTGTACTTCATTAAGATGTATGACTACAATGTACCAATAAAATTTTTAAAAAAAATTTTTGAAAATTTATTACAATGCTACAGTAATTAAGATAGTGAGGGTACTGGTGTAACACTAGACAAATGGAAAGAATTTAGAGTCCAAAAATAAACTCTAATGTTCATGATGTACATTAACAAACATATCAAAGCCAATCACTAAGTCAAACATGAGGAGGGAGGGGGATGGGATGGAGTGGGAATTAAGATGTATAACTACAATGCACCAAAAAAATAAAAATAAATAAAAATAATCTTTGAAATATTTTTTGGTGGTACTGGGGTTCCCGGAAGCCCTTCTACCTCCAGGCTACATTCCCAGACCTATTTTATACTTTTTATTTGGAAACAGGGTCTCTTAAGCCAGTGCGGCTGACTTCTAGCCTGCACAATCCTCCTGTCTCTGCCTCCCAAGAGCAGGGATTATAACCATGCATCATCACACCCATCTCTTAATCTCTGAGTTTTAAAATAAACTTAATAATTAAATTTAAATGATTAATTTATGATTTTATATAACAATATATTCATGTATGTCAAATTTAAGCAATATATTTAAAATAATAAATTAATAAATTTAAATATTTATTTTTTCCATATTTTATTTTATTTATATGTGGAACATGGTGTACATTTAGATTGTGGTTTGTGGCCTCTCCCCCCCATTCCCCTTCCCCCCTCCCAATAAAGAGTGTGCTACATTTATACTATTACACATATTCGAATGTAGCTCCTCTGTTGAACAACCTCAGCTTTCTTCCTCTCCTATCCTTCCATTCTAGCTTTGCTGAGATTTCCCCTCCATTATCTGGAGTCCCTCTGGTATTACCACTACTCCCTAGCGTTGGCATATTAGAGAAAACAAATGTACCTTCTCTTTCTGTGCTTAACATAATGTTCTCCAGTTTCTTCCATCTTCTTGCAAATGCTATTTTTTTATTCTTCTTTATAGCTGAATAGAATTCCATTGTGTGTATTTCCCATAATTTTGCAATCCATTGATCCATTGATGGAGACCTAGGTTGGTTCCATATTTTGGCTATTACAAATTGTGCTGCTATGAACATGGGTATGCATATGTTAATGTAGTTCTCTGATTTCAAGCCCTTTGCAAAGATACCCCAAGAGTGGTATAGCCGGATCATATGGTGGATCCATTCCATTTTCTAAGGAATCTCCACACAGATCTCCAGTGCGGCTGAACTATTTTGCACTCCCACTAACAGTGTAAAAGAGTTCCTCTTTCCCCACATCCTCGCCAGAATTTGT
Organism: Muscardinus avellanarius; assembly: GCF_963383645.1. NCBI lineage: Eukaryota > Metazoa > Chordata > Mammalia > Rodentia > Gliridae > Muscardinus > Muscardinus avellanarius. The sequence goes on along the minus strand of NC_137802.1, from coordinate 56,947,384 downwards.
TGTTGTTTGATTTCTTTATGCTTGTTACTCTGATTGGGGTTAGATGGAATCTCATGTGGATCATACTGAAAATGGCATACATTCACACAGTGCTTGATGCTCCCTCCCCCTTTCTTCTTTCCCCCTCTCCCAACAATGAGTGTCCAGGTTGACTATGCTACATTCACACTTAAACACATATTCGAATGTAGTTCCTCCATTAATTATCCTCAGCCTTCTTTCTCTCCTATCTTTCCTTTCTAGCTTTGCTGAGGTTTCCCCTCCATTATCTGGAGTCCCTCTGGTATCCCTAATACTCCCTAGTTTGGGCATATTAGAGAAAACATATGTCCCTTTTCTTTCTGTGCTTAGCTGATCTCACTTAACAAAATGTTCTCCAGGTCTTTCCATCTTCTTGTGAATGACATGATTTTGTTCTTTATTGTTGAGTAGAATTCCATTGTGTGTATTTCCCATATCTATTTATCTGTTGATGAAGACCTAGGTTGGTTCCATATTTTGGCTATTATGAATTGTGCTGCTATGAACATGGGTATGCATATGTTACTGTAGTTCTCTGATTTGAACCCTTTGGACAAATACCCAGGAGTAGTATAGCCGGATCATATGTTGGATCTATTCCCAGTTTTCTAAGGAATATCCACACTGATCTCCATAGTGGCTGAATTAGTTTGCATTCCCATCAACAGTGTAAAAGAGTTCCTCTTTCCCCACATCCTCACCAGCCTTTGTTGTTATGAGTTCTTTATGCTTGCCACTCTGATTGGGATTAGATGGAATTTCAGTGTAGTTTTTAATTGCATCTACCTAATGGCTAAGGATGTTAAACATCTTTTCATGTATCTATTGGCCATTTGTATCTCTTCTTTTATGAAGTGTCTCTTCAGTTCAGGTTGCCTATTTCTTGATTGGGTTATTTGTTTTGCTAGTATAGTCTTTTGAACTCTTTTTATATTTTGAATATTAGCCCTCTATCAGAGTGGTGGCTGGTAAAGATCTCCCATTCTGTAGGCTTTCTCTTTAGGTTCTTGATGCTTTTCTTTGATGAGAAGAAGCTTTTTAGTTTGATGTCATCCTACTTGTTAATTCTTGCTTTAATTTCCTGTGCTTTGGAGGTCTTGTTGAGAAAATTACTGCCTATGCCTATATGTTGGAGTGCTGAGCCTATGCCCTCCTCTAATAACTTCACAGTCTCTAGTCTAATTTCTAAGTCTTTGTCCATCTCAAGTTGATTCCTGTGCACGGTGAGAGATAAGGACTTAGTTCCATCTTTCTACATATGGATAGCCTGTTCTCCCAACGCCATTTGCTGAAAAGGCTGTCGTTCCTCCAGTGTAGTTGTTAATTCTTGCTTTAATTTCCTGCACTTTGGAGGTCTCCTAAATTTTATTTTTTATTTTTTTATTTTATTATTATTTTTAATTTTATTTTATTGGTGCACTGTATTCATACATCATAGTGGGATACAAACTTTTGTAGACATACATGCACACATCGCCCAGTCAGCCCCCACCCGATCCCCACCCCATAGTAATATTTTAAAAGTTTTTATTTTTTATTTTTATTTTTTTATTTTTTATTTTTTGGTGGTACTGGGGTTCCTGGAAGCCCTTCTACTTCTGGGCTACACTCCCAGACCTATTTTTACATTTTTATTTGGAAACAGGGTCTCCTAAGCCAGCGTGCGCGGCTGGCTTCGAACCTGCGCGATCCTCCTGTCTCAGCCTCCCAAGCGCGGGGATTACAAGCGTGCGCCACCACGCCCGGCAAAAAAAGTTTTTATTTTAAAAAATAAATATTTAAAAAATTTTTATTTTGCTGAGTATGGTGGCGCACGCTTGTAATCCCCGCACTTGGGAGGCAGAGACAGGAGGATTGCGCAGGTTCAAAGCCAGCCGCGCTGGCTTAAGAGACCCTGTTTCCAAAAAAAAAAAAAAATAGGTCTGGGAGTGTAGCCCAGAGGTAGAAGGGCTTCCAGGAACTCCAGTACCACAAAAAAAAAAAAAAAAAAAAAATTAGGGGTTACCTAGTGTATCATTCTTAAAGAGAAAGAGGACAGTAAAAGACGATGTCATGGATCAAACTCTATGATATACAAACTTCAAACTCTCTAGAAGCCCCCCAGACACTTGCATGGCTCACCGTCAACTGGCAATGCTTTCAGCAGCTTCTCCAGGTCCATATCCATGAGCTCAATACCAAGGTTTCCCAGAACATTTTTTATATCACTAGAATCAATCTTCTCACCTTTGCAAAGAAGATACTAGGTATGTATTATTATTTCAGACAGCAGTAGTTATTTCTAATAAAAAATTGCATCATGGTGATTAGCACCATTCCAATTTTCAAGTTGAAGGCTAACATAAAAAGAACACATTTTCAACTACAGATCAATACATACATTAGGTTAACTTGTATCTTCATAATATAAATTAAGTTTTTCCTATAATTAGTGACATACAACTTTCAGAATAAAATTTGATAAGCCAATTTAAAAGGTTTTTCAAAAAGTATTTTAATTTTCTTCAAAAAGTATTTTAATTTTTAAAATTATTATATGATGATTATAATGAAGATACTAACTTTACTGTTTCTAAGCTTCACTCAAATTTGCTGTGCTTTTCTGTACTACATTTATTAAACACTGGTGAATTGAATCATATTTTTGGAATAATCAATGAAGATTACAGAATTTTATCTAAAAATGTAGATAATTTTAATGCCAAAGTATGGGGCATTATAGGTAAATATTCCTTAATACATATGGAAAAATTTACAAGTAAAGAATTGAGTACTGAGAAATATCAAGAAACATTAAAATTTAACATAGATAATTAAGACAGTAATTTTATAATAAGCTTTCTACATACCTGTAAAATCTTTGACTTTTTCCATCAATGTTTCTAGAGGAATTTTCTCATCAACTATAGGAGAAGATAAAAATTACATTGAAATATAACAGAGATTCACAAAGTTTTATGAAGAGGCACTATCTTAATTGCCTTATATACTGTAGAAATATTTAATGAACACACTTCATAGGCTGTTATTTTATCCTTTTACTCCTTTAGCAAGCATTGAAAAAGAAAATTCTAGAGTGACATGAGTAAGATGGTCAACTAGAGATATATAGTGCTTGTTTCCTCCACAGAAAGGACCAAAACAGTGAATAAGCAACTACATTTTGATTAGAGTATCTAAAAGGGGGACCTGGAACACAGCAAGGAAGTAGTGGAAACCCAATGGGCACAGAACCTCAGGCTGGCTGTAGAGAAAACATCCTGCCTCTGCAGCCCCATCTCCCCAGTTGAGGTCAGCTTAGAACCAGGAGGGATTGCTCTCTGATGAGGAAATGTGACAGTAGGCCCCAAAGCTCCCCGTGACTGCCAGGACACATGCAGTCTTTGGAGGCATGCCTTCTAAAGGTAGTTCTTGTGCTACTTCTTGGTAGTTCTGAAGAAAAGATTGTCATAAAAGCCTGAGGTTGGTCCCACCTTCCCTCTCTCTGCTCCTGCTTCAATATGTAAACAGTTGCCTGCCTTACATATGAAACTGCCATCGTCATATATGCCAGGAGATAATGTGGCCAAGGGGTAGTTGCTGAGCCTGTGTGATGCCATTCTTCAACTTTGAGTCTTTAAAACAGATTGAAACAAACCTTTCTTTACTTCATAAATAGTCTGTGTCAGGGTTTTTTTTTTTAAATAGAAAGCTGACAAACAGTCTATAATCAAGATATAGAGTGACTTAAATGGACAAAAAGACAAGCTCCTCAACATAATAAAAGTCATTCACAAAAAACTATAACTGACATTATAATAAACAGAGAACTAAAACTTTCCCACCAAGATCTAGAACAAGGTCCACATTCACTACTTATATTCAGCATAACACTGGGAATATTGGTACTAGGAATACAACTGAACAGCAAGAAGAAGTAAAAGGCAATTAAGTTGGAAAGGAAAGAGTAAAATTATCTCTATTTGTAGATCTAATCCTATAAATAGAAATGCCCCTACATTACACACACACACACACACACACACACACACACACACACACACAGAGAATTTATAGATTAACTCAATAAGGTGTCATAGTACAAAAACAATATTAAGAACCTGTATTTATATATACAACTAACAACCTACTAAAAAAGAAATTAAGAAACAGTATTATTTATGTTGGCATAGATACCTAAGAATAAACTTAGCCCAAAGGTGAAAGACCTGTACATTGAAAACTATAGGGCCCTGGGTTTGATCCCCAGCAGTGAAAAACATAAACAAAACTAAACACCTTGATGAAAGAAATTACAGACAAAAATTGAAAGATTTTCCATGTTTTTGGATAGGAAGAATTATTATTATCAACATGTCTATACTATGCAAAGCAATATACAGAATTAAGATAATTCCTATCAAAATACCATTGCCACTGGCACAATAACAGACAGACCAGTGGAACAGAATCGAAGATACGTAAACAAATCCACACAGTTGTAGCCAACTGATTTTTTACAAAGGTGCCAAACATATATGTTGGGGAAAACACAGCCTTTTTTTTTTTTTTTTTTTTTTTTTTTTGGTGGTACTGGATATGGAACCCTTCTCTAGGCTACACTGCTAGACCTAATATATATATATATATATATATATATATATATATATATATATATATTTTTTTTTTTTTTTTTAAATTTGGAAACAGGGTCTCTTAAGCCAGCGAGGCTGGCTTCGAACCTGCACAATGCTCCTGTCTCCACCTCCCAAGCGTGGGGATTACAGGTGTGCACCACCATGCCCGGCAAACACAGCCTTTTCTTTCTTTCTTTCTTCTTCTTTTTTTTTTTTTGGTGGTACTGGGGTTCCTGGAAGCCCTTCTACCTCCGGGGTACACTCCCAGACCTATTTTATAGTTTTATTTGGAAACAGGGTCTCCTAAGCCAGCGCGCGAAGCTGGCTTCGAACCTGCGTGATCCTCCTGTCTCTGCCTCCCAAGTGCGGGGATTACAAGCATGCGCCATCACACCAGGCCAAACACAGACTTTTTAACAAATGGTGTTGGGGAAATTGGTTATCCTTTTGAAGAAAAATGGAATTAAACCTTTACTTCTCACCCTGGCCAAGAGTCAACTCGAGATGGATCAAAGACCTTCAGAGACTTTGAAGTTACTAGAGGAGGGCATAGGTCCAGTACTCCAACATGTAGGGACAGGTAGAAACTTCCTCAGTAATATCCCCAAAGCTCAGGAAATTAAAACATGAATTAATAAATGGAATAGCATTAAAATAAAGTTTCTGTTCATCAAAAGAAACCATCAAAAGTCTAAAGAGAGCCTACAGAATGGGAGATCTTACCCAGCTATCCCTCTGATAGAAAACTATTATCTAGAATATACAAAGTATTTATTTAATTATATTTTTTATTGAAAGTAAATGTTATATATTTAATCTGTATTTGGTGCCCTCTCCCCCCTTCATTTACCTTCTCCCCTCCCGACAATTAATACCCAGGCTAACCTTGCTATATTCATACTATTACACCTATTTGGAAGTAGCCCCTCATCAATCAAGTTCAGCCTCCTTCCTCTCTTAGCTTTCCATTTAAGCTTTGCTGAGATTTCCCTTCCATTATCTGGAGTCCCTCTGGTGTCCCCAATGCTCACTCGTTTGGGCATATTAGAGGAAACATATGTCCCTTCTCTTTCTGTGTTTGGCTGATCTCACTTAACATAATGCTTTCCAGGACTTTCCATCTACTTACGAATGACATGATTTTGTTCTTTACAGCTGAATAGAATTCCATTGTGTTTATTTCCCATAATTTTGCAAACCACTCATCTGTTGATGGGGAACTAGGTTGTTTTCATATTTTGGCTATTACAAATTGTGCTGCTATGAACATAGGTATGCATATGTTGCTGTAGTTCTCTGTTTTCAACCCCTTTGGAAAAATACCCAGGAGTGGTAAAGCTGGATCATATGGTGGATCTATTCCCAGTTTTCTAAGGAATTTCCACATAGATCTCCATAGTGGCTAAACTAGTTTGCACTCCCACCAAAATGTAAAAGAGTTCCTCTTTCCCCACATCCTTGCCAGCATTTGTTGTTGATTTTTTTATGCTTGCCAATCTGATTGGAGTTAGATGAAATCTCAGCATAGTTTTGATTTTCATCTCCCTGCTGGCTAATGATGAAGAACATCTTTTCATGAATTTATTGGCCATTTGTATCTCTTCTTTTGTAAAGTGTCTATTCAACTCGATTGCCCATTTCTTGATTGGGTTGTTTGTTTTGCTAGTGTAGAGTCTTTTGAGCTCTTTGTAAATTCTGGATATTAGCACCCTATTGGAGTGGTGACTGGTAAAGATCTTCTCCCATTCTGTAGGCTTCCTCTTTAGGTTCTTCATGGTTTCCTTTGACGAGAAGAAGCTTTTTAGTTTGATGCTATCCCACTTGTTGATTCTTGCTTTAATTTCCTGAGCTTTGGAGGTTTTGTTGAGAAAGCTACTGCCTGTGCCTATATGTTGTAGTGTTGAGCCTATGTTCTCCTCTAATAACTTCACAGTCTCTGGTCTAATTTCCAAGTCTTTGATCCATCTCCAATTGATTCTTGTGCATGGTGAGAGGTAAGGATTTAATTCCATCTTTCCACAAATAGCCAGTTTTCCCAACACCATTTGTTGAAAAGGCTGTCTTTTCTTCAGCGTATGAGTTTGGCCCCTTTGTCAAAGATAAATTGACTGTAGGTGTGTGGATTTGTTTCTGTATCTTCTATTCTGTTCCACTGGTCAGTGTACCTGTTATTGTGCCAGTACCATGCTGTTTTTACTACTATTGCTCTATAGTATAGTTTGAAGTCTGGGATTGTGATGCCTCCTGCGTGATTCTTATTGCTGAGAATTCTTTTGGCTATTCTGGGTCTTTTCTTTCTCCATGTAAAGTTCATGATTGCTTTTTCTAGGTCTGCAAAGAACATCAGTATTTTAATGGGAATTGCATTGAATCTATAAATCATTTTTGGCAGAATGGCCATTTTGATGATATTTATTCTGCCTATCCACGAGCACGGGAGGTCTTTCTATCTTCCAAGGTTTTCTTCAATTTCTTTCTTTAATGTTTTATAGTTTTTGTTGTAGAGGTCTTTTACATCCTTGGTTAGGTTTATTCCTAGGTATTTTATTGGTTTTGAGGTTATAGTGAATGGAATTGTTTTCTTTATTTCTTTCATTGTGGATTCATTGTTGGTGTAAAGAAAAGCCACTGATTTCTTTAGGTTGGTTTTGTATCCTGCAACTTTGCTGACTTTGTTAATTAACTCCAGAAGTCTTTTGGTTGAGTTCTTAGGGTCTTCTAGATAAAGGATCATGTCATCTGCAAATAAGGATAATTTTAATTCCTCTCTTCCTATTTGAATTCCTTTGATTTTCTTCTCTTGTCTTATTGCTGTGGCAAGAGTCTCCAGGACTATATTGAAGAGGAGTGGTGATAGTGGACATCGTCTTGTTCCCGATTTTAGGGGAAATTCTTGCTGTTTTTCCCCATTCAGTATAATGTTTTCTTTGGGTTTGTTGTATATTGCCTTAATGATGTTGAGGTATGTTCCTTTTATTCCAATTTTCTGTAGTGTTTTTAACATGAATGTGTGTTGGATTTTGTCGAAAACTTTTTCAGCATCTATTGCTATGATGATGTGGTTTTTATTCTTGATTGTATTTATGTGGTGAATGACATGTATTGATTTGTGTATGTTGAACCAGCCTTGTTTTTCCGGGATGAAACCAACTTGGTCGTGGTGTATTATTCTCTTGATATGGTTTGAATGCGTATGGCTAGTATTTTGTTTAGAATTTTTGCATCTATGTTCATTAAAAATATTGGTCTGTAGTTTTCCTTTCTTAAGGTATCTTTATTTGGTTTGGGGATTAATGTAATACTGGCCTCATAGAAGGAATTTGGGAGAGTTCCATCTCTTTCAATTTCCTGGAATAAGTTATGCAGTATTGATATTAGTTCTTTACTGAAGGTTTTCTAGAATTCAGCTGGAAACCCATCTGGGCCTGGGCTTTTCTTTGATGGAAGAATTTTTATTGCCATTTCTATTTCATTGTTTGCTATTGTTTGGGTTAGGCTTGCTGTGTCCTCTTGGTTTAGTTTAGGTACGTTAACTGTGTTTAGGAATCTATCAATTTCTTCCATGTTTTCTTGTCTATTGGAGTATAAATTTTTACAGTAGTTTCTGATAATCCTTTGAATTTCTCCACTATCTGTGGTGATGTCTCCTTTTTCATTTCTGATTTTAGTAATTTGCATTGATTCTCTTTTTCTTTTGGTTAGGTTGGCCAGGGGTTTATCAATTCTATTAATCTTTTCAAAGAACCAGCTTTTTGTTTTGTTGATTCTTTGAATTGTTTTTTGTTCCCTATTTCATTTATTTCTGCTCAAATATTAATAATTTCCTGTCTTCTGCTGGCTTTGGGGTTAGACTGTTGCAGTCTTTCTAGGTCCTTGAGTTGTGCCAATAGGATCTGAACTTGGTGATTCTGAGTCCTTCTTATATGAGAACTCAATGCTATAAACTTTCCTCAATACTGCCTTCATAGTGTCCCATAGATTTTGGTAAGTTGTGTCTCTGTTTTCATTTATTTCCAAAAATTTCTTTATTTCTTTTCTAATCTCCACTCTTATCCATTCATCATTCAATAGTGTATCATTCAGTCTCCATGTATTTGCATAGTTTCTTTTGAGTTTCCTGTTGTTGGTTTCTACTTTAATTCCATTATGGTCTGAAAAGATGCAAGGAATTATATTACATCTTTTGAATTTGCTGGTGCTTTCTTTGTGTCCCAGGATGTGATCTATTTTGGAGAAGGTTCCATAGGCTGATGAGAAGAATGTGTATTCTGTAGTTTCTGGATGAAATATTCTGTATATGTCTATCAGGTCCATTTGGTTTATAGTTTTCTTTAGTTCTAAAGAGTCTTTATTCATCTTTTGCCTTGAAGATCGATCCAGTGGTGTGAGAGGCATATTAAAGTCTCCCAGAATTATTGTATTTTGGTCTATTATATACAAAGTATTTAAAAGAAAACACTAAAAAAGAAAGAACTCAATCAATAAATGGGCAAGTGAACTAAATAGACACATCACAAAAGAAGGGAATGGCCACTACATACATGAAAAATTGCTCAGCATCATTAATAATCAGGGAGATGCAAATAAAAACTACACTGAGATTCCATTGAACATCAATCAGAATGGATTTATTAAGAAATCAAACATCAATTAATGCTGGTAAAGACATGGGGAAATAAGAATTCTCTACACTGTTAGTGGGATTGCAAATTAGTGCAGCCTCTATGGAAATCAGCGTGGAGACTGCTCAGAAAATTGGGAATGGATCTACCATATGATCTAGTGATACAATTTCTGGTATCTTTTCAAAGGGATGGAAATCAGAATATTATAGTAATACATGCATATCCATGTTTATAGCAGCATAATTCAGAGACCAAATTATAGAACCAACCAATTACAGAATCAACAGATGAATGGATTACAAAATTATGAGATATATACACACAATGGAATTCTACTCAGCAATTAAGAAGAACAAATAATGTCATTTGCAGGAAAATGGATAGACTTGGAGAACATTATGCTACGTGAGATTAGCCAGTCACAGAAAATGAATAGGCATATGTTTTCTCTTATATTTGGAAGCTAGCGTGAGAGAAGACTTCAGATTATGGGGAGAAACTTAAGTGGAGTCAGGGAGGTAGTCTAAGGGAAGGTGTTGGGGGGAAGGATCAATGAAGGAATCACTTTCATCAACATTATGTTCATAAGTGAGATTACCAATGTCAAACTCAATGCCCCATATGGGGAGGTTGGGAGGAATGGGGAGGGAGCTATGCGAAAGTCCATCAAGTGCTATGTGCATGTATGTCATTATCACTAAGATTTACATTATGATGTGAGATTATAATGCATCAACAAAAGTATAAAAATGCCAGTAACATTCTTCACTTAAAATTATAAAAGTATTAGAGGAGCTGGGTATGGTGGCACATGCTTGTAATCTCAATACTTAGGAGGCAGAGACAGGAGGATTTTAGGTTTGAAGCCAGCTGCAGTAATTTAGCAAGATCCTATTTCAAAACAGAGAATAAATACAGGTGTGGTGGTGTACGCTTGTAATCCCAGCATTCAGGAGGCCAAGACAGGAGGATCATGGTTTGTGGACAGCCTCAGCTACTTAGTGAGGACCTCAACAACTCAGTGAGACCCTATTTCAAAATAAAGAATAAAAAATAATCCAGGTGTGGTGGCGCACACTTGTAATCCCTATGCTTGGGGGGGCAGAGACAGGAGGATCACACGCTGGTTTGAAGCCAGCCTCGCTGGCTTAAGAGACCCTGTTTCCAAGTAAAAATAGAAAATAGGTCTGCAAGTGTATCCTGGAGGTAGAAAGGTTTCCAGGAACCCCAGTACAAAAAAACAAACAAACAAAAATAAACAGGGCTGGGCCATAGCTAGGAGGTATCCATCCCCAGTACAGTAGGAAAAAAAAAAAAAAAGAAAAGAAAATGGGTCTGGGGGTATAGCTTACAGGTAGAATGCCTCTGAGTTCAACTTTCAGTACCAAAACCAAAACCAAAACCAAACAAACAGGTGACTTCTGGGAAGATGGTGACCAAGAAAAGCAGCATTTATGAGTCCTGCTAAAACTCGATCTCTTTTGCCACAAAATCAGCACTTTTCATAGCCAGAAAACACCATCAGCAGAGAAATAAAAAGTGTAAACACAAGGGACAGAGAAAAAAAGACTAGAAGAACAACCAGAGACCAGAAATCAAGCCTGCAATGTGGCAGCAGAGCCGTGCTGGCACCATCTTCCCTCATAGCACCAGGCTCCAGAGAGGAAAGGTAAACAAGGAGCTGAAGTGAGCAGCTGCGAATCATTTGGGTGTAATTCAGCAGTTCTTTCAGCGCAATGAACGTCTAAAACTCCCAGTGGCCAAGCTCATCCCGCCTTCCAGGGACTCAGAATGGAGCTCAAAACCAGAAAAGAAATTTGACAGCCTCACAGCCGAGGGCGTGTCAGTGGCGCCATATTGCCAGGAGCGCCAGCCTCATGGCCAAGGGCATGGCAGTGGCGTCATATTGCCAGCAGCAACAGCAATTTCACCATGCCCAGCCACAGCTCCTGATCAACACACACAATAACCGTGAGTGAAATTGTGGCCCCTAAAGGAGAAATCCCTGTACTGCACTCCCAGGGACTTGCATAGCTTTGATAATCTCCCTGGGTCTGAGATTTTGCAGTCCAACCCAGTGAAGGAGTAGCAGTGGCAGAGATACCACACCCTAGTCACAGCTCCCCATGGGAAAACACCCAGCCCAGCACCCCCACGGTCTTGCACAACCTCGATTAACTTCCTGGGTATGAGACTTTGCGATACAACCCAGTAAAGGAGTAATGGCAGCTGAGATTTCAACAGACTCGAGATACAGAGCATCCTAAGTGAAGTTGTAGTGACCCAGGGAAGGCACAAAATTCTGATTATTATTTCCTTCACCAAATGTTCTTGGAAACTTTGTCAAAAAAACTTGACCATACATGGAAGAATTTATTTCTAGGCTTTTTATTTTACTCCACTGGTTTATATATCTGCCTTTATAGCAGTACTACACTGTTTCAATTATTGTAGCTCTATAAGGTTTGAAATCAGAAAATGTACATCTTCTAGCTTTGTCCTTTTTTGAGATTGTTTTGGGTATTTAGAGTTCATATTTCATTTTAGGATAGATTTTTTTCTGAAAGAAATGTACGATAGTTTTACCTTAAGAAAAAAAAAGAAAAAATATCCTCTGGTAAGAAAGAAAGCAAAAAGAAATACTGAAATGTTATCTCTAAGTTATCAAAAGTTTGATATCAGACAAATGAATCTGTTATGTGAGATTATCATTGTTAATTTTGGATAAATTGCTATAATATTAGATGTCAACCATTAAGCCAAGCATGGGAAGGAGGGATGGGGAGGGAACAGGGTAGGGATTGGGTAGGGGCTAACTGGGTGATGTGTGCATGTATGTCTACACATGTTTTTATCCAATTATGATGTATGAATACAGTGTACCAATAAAAAAAATAAAAAAACCCCAAACAAACAAAAACAGAGGAGAGTGGTATAGGGGGAATCCTCCTTGATGTTGGCCTTGGTTGCTTGGGCTTAGACTATAAAATGCAGTAAAAGGTAACCTATGAATTGGGAGAAAATCATTGCAAACCAATATATGGTTAGAAGTTAATATCTAAGATATATGCAAGAATGTTTATGATTCAGTATCAGAAATCAAACAACCAATTTATTTATTAAAAATTTTTTTGGTACTGGGGGTTGAACACAGGGAGAATCTACCTTCTACATGTCAAGCCATATTTTATTTTTATTTTAAAACAGGGTCTCCCAAGAAGGATGGTGCAGGTTCGAAGCCAGCCATGCTGGCGTAAGAGACCCTGTTTAAAAAATATAAAATAGGTCTGGGAGTGTAGCCTGGAGGTAGAAGGGCTTCCAGGAACCCCAGTACCACCAAAGGAAAAAAAATAATAAAACAGGGTCTCCCTAGGTTGATGAGAGTCTCACTACTTGCTGAGTCTGTCCTTGAACCTGCAATCCTCCTGTCTCAGCCTCCCAAGTACTAGGATTACAAGCATCCACCACCATGCCAGGCTCATCAAATAACCAATTAAAAAAGGGCAGCCAGGCGTGGTGGCACAGGCTTGTAATCCCCGCACTTGAGAGGCAGAGAAAGGAGGATCGTGCAGGTTCGAAGCCTAACATATATATATTAGGTCTGGGAATGTAGCAAAGGGCAAAGATCATGAACAGACATTTAGGAAAACACAAAAATGGCCAACAGTCATATATTAAAAGGTGCTGTATATCATTAATTACCAAAGAAATGCAAAATAAAATCTTGAAGAAATGTAATCTCACATCTATTATAATGACTTATCAAAAGATGAAAGATAACAGACACTATAAAGGATCTGGAGGAAGGAGAACCCTTGCACACTGTTAAAATAAGTTAGTACAGCTATTATAAAAGTCAATATAGAAGTTCTTAAAAAGTTAAAAATAGAATTACCATATGATATACCAACCCCACACTACTGTGTCCAAAGGAAATTAATAGCCAAAGGAAATTAAACCAATATGTTGAAGAGGTATCTTCACTCCCGTGTTTATTGTAGCACTATTTATAATAACCAAGATATAGAACAAGCTACATGTGCAACAACAGATGAATAAAGAAAAAATATACAATGGAATACTGTTCATCCTTAAAGAAGAAAAAAAATCATGTTATTTGTGACAATATGAAGCTGGAAGACATTAAGTTAAATAAAATAAGTCAGGCACAGAAAGGCAAATACTACATGATTTCACATACATGTGGATTGTATAAAGTAGTTGAACTCATAAGGAATAGAATGGTAATTACCAGGGGCTTGGGGAGGGAGTATGGTTGGGGAAACATTATTTGAAGGATAAAAATTTTCAGCTAAGTTGGGTGTGGTGGTACATGCTTTTAATTGCAATACTTGGGAGGCTGAGACAGGAAGATCACAGGTTTTTGGTCAGCCTCAGCAGCCTAGTGAGACCTGGTTTAAAATAAATAAAGATAAAATTGGACTGGGGATGTAGCTCAGAGGTAGAATGCCCCTGGGTTCAATTCCCAGTACCTCAAAAGAATTTTTTTTTTTAGCTAGATAGGAGAAAGTTCAAGAGATCTGTTGTAGAACATAATAACTATAGTTAACAATATATTACATTCTTGAAAATTTGTGAAGAGTAGAATTTATGTCTCACCACAAAAATGATAAATATATGAGGTAATACATATGTTAACCAGCTGGATTTAGTAATTCTACAATGTATACACAATTTAGAAAAACACATTGTACATGACAAATGTATTCAAACTTTTTGTCAATTAAAAAAATAAAAAAAATCTTTATTTTTGTGGTACTGAGAATTGAATCCAGAGGCATTCTACATCTAAACTATACCCCCAGCCCTCTTTATTTTTTATTTTGGAGAAGGGTTTCACTAAGTTGCTGAGGGCCTTGGTAAATTACTGAGGCTGGCCTCAAACCTATGATTCTCCTAGCTCAGCCTCCCAAGTACTGGGTTTACAGGAATATGCATTATTGTCCTGCTAAAAATATTTAAAAAGAAATAAGGAAAAATTGTACTGGTGTAATTTCTGGCTTGTAAATCTCGAAATTATTTATGTAAATAAAGAAGTGATTCAGAAGTGGGTTCATCTCAAAAGTTTACATTCTTGGACTCAAAATATGGGAGACTACTCCTACATTGCGTTTGTAGAGTATTTAAAAGTCACTTATATAAAAAAGAAACAATTTAATTTTGATATAGTAGATTTTAATGCCCATATGTTTAAATGGCATTTCACCAAGCTTTGGTCAATGACATGATGTAGCATCTCCTGCATTGTCCCTCTTGGACCATGCCTTTTCCCTATGGAAAAATGACATTTTTCCCTTATATTTACTCATAGGTTCTCTGAACTAAACTCTCCTCAGAGTAATTATGGTGCTATGATTTGAATGTCTGTATCCTATAAAACTCATGTTGAATAGTGAAAAAATAAATTCTGATCTTTATCAGTTAAGTACTCTGTGGAATGCTATAATCACAGCACAAAGGGACTTAAACAGATGTTAGCGGATCACATGCTTACCGTTACCATGAATGTTTTGAGTCAGATCTTTAAGTTCTTTATCTGAAAGTTTGATTCCCAGGTTGTCCAGTACGGTGTCCAGGTTGTTGACATTGACCATCCCACCTAAAGAATGTGACAGTAGATAAAGATTATTAAACAAGAGATGTTCTTAAGCTTTCTTGATCTATATACTCCACTGTGAGTTCCTTGAGTAACATGTATTACAAAGTTTGTGTACTTTTTCAGAGTACTTATCTATTCACTAAAGCCTATTTGACGATTTTCTCAGTCTATTAATCTTAGGTTAAAAATATTTGTTCTATAGTTTAAAAATCAACGAATTAATGGTCAACAGTTTTACTACAAAGACCAAATGTTTTTCTGTGTGTGGTACTGGGTATGGAACCCAGGGGCTTTCTACCTTTGAGGTATACCCTCAGCCCTGTTTTATTTCTTATTTGGAAACAGGATTTTGAGATGTTGCAGAGGGCCTCACTAAGTTGCTGAGGTTGGCTTCTAATCTGTGATTCTCCTGCCTCAGCCTCACAAGTACTAAGATTATAAGCATGCACTACAACACCTGGCTAATATTTTTAAATATAAACTTTTTATTGGTGCATATTATTTACACAGAATAGTGGGTATCATTATGACATATTTGGATATACATAAAAATGTAATTTGATCAATTTCACTCCCCAATACCTCTCCTGCTCTCTCCTCCTCGCTCCCTCAGACCCCTGCTTTCTCCTCCTTTCTCTCTTGGAATGCCTTTCTTTTACCCTAATGGTGTCCTTTCTACTCTCATGCCATCCTTTTTTCCCCCTCTAGCTTCCACATAAGAGAGAAAGTATACAATACTTTTCTATGTCTGACTTATTTCATTCAAAATTATGCAAAGACCAAATATTTTACAGCTATAAAAAAGTCAACTAAGAATTCAGGCCATTTCCCTTGAGACTTCTTGGGGAACCAGCCTACACAATACAAAGTTTAAAATGGCATTAAACAAAAATTCAGAGAATTCTGGTTATGGAGGTTAACTTTTTTTTTAAACTCCTGAATAGCATATGGGGTTGAATTTTGATGGCTGAACTCCAAGTCTAGTATTTTATCTGATACTGATTAAATTGTTGGACTCACTGGAAACCATTTCTATAACTTTTGCTATGCAAACATGAATTTTGATATGTCTTTTCCTGAAAAGTTTGGAAAGTCATAAGAGAGCATGAAACTTTCTTCTAAGATACAACATAGACAATTCATCTGCTAGCTGGGCATGGTAGGGCACGCTTATAATCCCAGTACTTGGGAGGCTGAGACAGGAGGATCGCACAGGTTCGAAGCCAGCCTCAGCTACTTGGTGAGGCTCTCAGCAGCTTAGTGAGACCCTGTTTCCAAATAAAGTATAAAATAGGTTTGGGAGTATAGCCCGGAGGTAGAAAGTCCCTGGGTTCCACCCCCAGTAACACACACACACACACACACACACACACACACACACACACACACACACACACCTGTGCTCTGAAAAGTGCAAATTTGTAATTTATATAGAGATAGCAGCATCCACAATTCAGTATCATGTAAACAGTATAAATATGAGTACCTCAAACCTATTCACATTCCCTTTATACTTCTCACTCACCTTTAAGAGACTTCAAACCTTCTAGTAATCTGTTCTTAAAGACTTTGTTATCATCTATAAAACAAAGGTCAAAATTCAGATCACAGAGAAATGATGAGGCTTATTCACTAAAGTTATTTCACTAAAACTTCAGTTTTTATGATTTGCATTAGAAATTTTTCTTTTTAAAATAAAGTTTGAGAGAATATATGGAAAAGTAGTAATATGTGAGGTTATCTCAAAATTTAGAATATAAGGAACATTAGTAATACGGTGAGATTTCTCAATATTTAGAGGATAAGGCACAACAATGTGTGTGTGTGTGTGTGTGTGTGTGTGTGTGTGTGTGTGTGTGTGTGTGAGATTCTACTTCTCATTTATTATCCTTTTCTAGTTTAACATCATCCCTTTCTGTTTTTTACTTCCCACAGTTACCTGTAGGAAGTTCCTTCCTTTCAAGGAGAAACCTTAGGTGAGTGAAAGAGGGGACCTGAGGGAGACGAAAGAGGGAGGAAGACTTGAAGAGGAAACGCTTCAATGGACATGATGTACATAAACTTATCAAAGCCAATCATTGGGTCAAGTATGGGAAGGTGGGGAAGGAGTGGGAGTGGGGTGGGAACTAGGAGAGGGCTCATTGACTTCTGTGGGCATGTATGCCTCTATCATTCTGAACTTGATCAAGATATATGATAATATCCAATAAAATAAGAAAGTTCCTTCTTTTCATTGGCATAATTCAACATGATGGGGGTACTTATTCCCAAATTAAAAGATTGCATAAAGCGGGTGTGGTGGCGCACGCTTGTAATCTCCATGCTTGGGAGGCAGAGACAGGAGGATCAGAGAGGTTTGAAGCAAGCCTTGCTGGCTTAAGAGACCCTGTTTCCAAATAAAAATATAAAAATTAGGTGTCTTGGAGTGTAGCCCGGAGGTAGAAGGGTTTCCAGGAACCCCAGTACTACCAAAAAAAAAAAAAGTTTGCATAAGTGGATTTCCCTTGGGAATAAATGTCAATTCAAACTATCTAGAAGTGGATTTTTATCTTCTTTTATATGTCACATTAATAACTGAAATGCTTACCATCAAAAGGAAGACTTTTCACCAGTTCTGAGTATTCTTTGTCTGTAAGCTCTATTCCCATGTTTCTCAGAACAGTTTTCACATCTCCCACATCTATCTCCCCTCCTAAGAAAAATATAGACATCATTACATGTATGAATTTAAAGGTTCATCTAATAACTCCAGATAGGGCTAAGGTAATCTATGACTACATTGTGTGAGTAGGTACTAGGTGAAGAGCAGAGGCCAATGAGATCTCTGCAAGTACAATGACCATGACAGTCAAAGAGAGTGACTTGATCCCTAAATGCTAATAAACAAGTGCACATCTGGTGAAATCCATGTGACATGTCCCTAAATAGCATACTGTAAATGACATTAAAATGATGGTATCAACTAAAGTGGGATCTGTTAGTCTCATCTTTACAAGCTATCTAGAGTCTACACTAAAGGTTTATTTCATCTGTTATTTTACTAATATAAGAATTTGGCTGCTCAAAAATGAAACAGCAAAAAAATATAAATGAGCTATCTGTAATGGCGCATTCTTGTTAATCCCAGTATTTGGGAGGCTGAAATAGGAGGACAGAATGTTTGAGGCCAGCCTCAGCAACTTAGTGAAGTCCTCTGCAACTTAGTGAAACCCTATTTCCAAGTTAAAAAAAACTGGCCTGGGAGTGTAACTCAGAGGTAGAATGCCTCTGGGTTCAATTCTCAGCAACACACACACACACACACAAACAACAACAACAACAACAACAACAAAAATCACATATAAACTAAAAATGTATACAAAACAAGTAAAATACTACTATTTGGTTTTAAATGTTTAATAAATGAGAAGATAAAAATAAATTAATGTAATTTAGTAATGACAATAAAAACAATTACTGTAAATATTAAGCATCTTAGATTCATAATTTCTTGCTTACCTGTAGCAGCTTTTACTCCATCTATTACCTCTTTCAGATCAGCCTTTCCATTAGCTACAATAAGAAAAGGTTCAATGAAGATGATGTCACAAGCTCAGAAGACAAATTCAAGACTTTTCTTTGTAGAAAAATCTCATTAAAATTCCTTATGTCTTAATATTACCTGTACTAATTAAATTCCTGGATCTCAGGGAATTAAGGTTATCTCCATTATTAGGAAGGTTCCTAATATTTTAGGATCTGGATCAGGAAAAATGCTCTCCACATTATTTTGCAAGCCATTATGAACCACGGTCAAAGATACCGCTGGAGTTGATCAGGTATTCTGGAAACTAAACTTCAGGTATGAACACAGCTGAGGCAGGGATCACTAACCTAGCCTGGTATGTTGTGAGATTCCTCCCCAAAAGAAGTGATACATGAATTATTTAATGTATTAGTAGGGGCTGATTAGAGATTCAGAGGCATATAGGAGATTTCATATATAGGAGAGGTTAGAAAAAAGAAGAGTTTAGAGATGTGAAACTATGTATGTGGAACGACAAACCAAGTTCCCCATGGCTTGAGAGAAAAAACTAGAGAAGATATGCCAGAGAGGCAGATGGAATGTGAAAGTCTTATCACTCTTATAAGAATCCAAATTAATTTTAGAGCGAAGATTTAGTAGACAGAGAAATAGACAGAAGAATGGATCTGTTGACTTCTCTGAAGTTTTTCACGTCCCTATCATTTTATTTCCTTAGTAATCTATATCTTTTAAAGTCCTAACATTAGCAATTCTTGTAGGAACAGATAGATGATGTTGATTTTAGATTAATTGAAACAAAGACCCAAGATTTATTTTTATTTAAACATTGGGCTTTTATCCAATTTTCTTACATATGTCTATCAGCAATTAAATCTATTTTAAGCAAATTAGATATAATTTAAAGATAGAAAGATATTTTTAAGATAAGTAGCTCCAAGGATATCTAGAGTGCTTACCATCAACTTGTAGGTTTTCTATTAGGTTTGCAAGTTCTTCTTCTGTGAGTTTGAGTCCCAGCTTTTCTAGAACAGTGTCCAGGTTATTAACTTTAACTTTCCCCGCTTAGGAAAGAGGTAATGTGGGACATGAAAAAAAAGTGTATTTAATATTTAGCATGATAATATCATTATTACTATCTTTAATGACTATGGTGATTTTGTACTGTATCAATTAAGTAAGTATTTCATTTCCAAGCATCCCCCCTTTTGTATTGTTTTGAGGTTGCTTGCTGCCTGGAAATTTTGCGTGTGATTTGGAAAGCAGAAGTGAAGTGGCAGCCCCTGCGCTCTGAGAGGTGGTAGGGTGTCAGGTATGGCCACAGCTTGCTCCTGTTGTCACGGCCTATCTCCTGGTTCAATTTGTTGGATGGGGCAGTTAGGCTTGCAGTTCTTCAACTCATGTAAGATCTCCTCTTTTGGCTTCTCTGAGTCCCAAGGTCAAGCATATGTGCAACTCCATGACAAAGGGTGCCAGTTTCTTCTGTAGATAACCCTTTCCATTGGGGATGGAAGTGAGGAGAGAGATAGATGGGAATGCCAGTTTGTCACTGGGGATTCTGGCTCATCTTCATTCTAATCTACCTTATGACCAGTTTTCCTCCCACTTTCTGGACTTCCTGATCGAGCTTCATTGACTTCAGGCTCACCACCATACAAGAGCCACAACCTTCATAGACTTCTTAATCAGCTCCCATAATTCCCAGGTCAAATTCTGGGGAAGGGATTGGGAAGCTTCTATGATTAGACTAAAATCTTTGTTTTTACTTCCGGGAAGATGGCGACCGAGAAAAGCGGGGCTTAAGAGCCCCGCTAACAACAAATCTCCATTACCACAAAATCAGCGCCTTTCAAAGCCAGAAAACAACATCACCAGAGAAACAAAAAAAATCACCAGGCTCCAGAGAGAAAGCGGACTGAGAACAGAGCCACAGAGGAGATCCTCATGCCCGAGGACGCGGCAGACGCGGCAGCAGCGCCATACTGCGGGCGAATTCACGGGACGGCCACAGCAAGCCGAGGGGAGCCGCTGCGGAACAGCCAGGCGGGATTTCTCGGCGCAGAGAGCACCTAAAGCTCCCAGTGGCTGAGCTCAGCACACGCTGCAGGGATTCAGAGTGGAAATCAAAACCAAGAAAAAAAACGCCAGCCCCACAGCCGAGGGCATAGCAGCGGCGCCATATTGCCACCGGCGGCAGCAGCACCGAATTCACCGAATTCAATACAGCTACATCTGCGTACTCAAGAACAGTGAGTCAAATTGTGGGCCACAGTGGAGAAATCCCAGTACTGTACTCACTGGGACTTGACCCAGTGGGAGAGGGGCGGTGGCAGAGATATCACACCATAGGAGAACGTGCAACCTGGCACCCCCCACAGTCTAAAGCAGCCTCTATTGACTCTCTGGGTCGGAGACTCTGTGATACAACCCAGTAAAGGAGTAGTGGGGTCTGAGATACTACTGACTCGAGATCCAGAACACCTTAAGTGAAGTCATAGTGACCCAAGGGAAGAACCCAGAGAAGGCACAAACTTCCGAAATCATGGGAAAGAGGAATAATACTGGAGCAATGAATGCCCACAACCCCACAACATCAGAACCCGATAAAACAGAAAATCAGAGATTTCTAGAAGATCAAATCAGGAAAATAACTGTAGAAATAATAGAGGTGCTTCGAAAAGAACTCAGAGAGAGCCCAAAAGAGATAAAGGATGCAATTAATGAAGTAAAGGCCTCAATTCAAAGCACAAACAACCGATTAGAACACATGGAGAACAGCATCTCGCTCTTAGAAGATGATCATTCCAAAAATGAATGCATAGTTTCTAATCTAGGAAAAAATATCCGACAGCAGGAATCTGATATTGAAGAAATATGGGCCCATTTTAAGAGAGCTAACCTAAGAATAATTGGAATAGAGGAGGGAAAAGAAAGTGAAACCAAAGGGATCAACAATCTCTTCAAGGAAGTAATAGCAGAAAGTTTTCCAGACATAGAGCAAGAGGTCGATAAGCAGGTCCAGGAAACTTAAAGAACTCCCTTTAGACAGGATCAGAGAAGAGGATCCCCACGCCACATAATTGTCAAAATGACCAATGTGGAAGCCAAGCAGAGAATCATAAAGGCAACAAAAGCAAAGGGCCAA